>NC_138234.1:29129982-29414982 GCF_964197995.2 Scardinius erythrophthalmus
GTTGAGATGGTTCTGTATGTAAGTGTCAGTGCAGTGATGGTGAATTGTTTTGTTACTCATTTATTGCAGTTTGGTTGACGGAAAAGTACATCCCATGACCTGCGCTCAGAAGCTGACTGACTGTGGCGACTGCTGACACTGCAATATCCTGAACAATGAAGAAAAAGAGTTTCTCAAAACAACTCTGGTTTGTATAAGCACTGATAAGCCAAAACATTATGACCGGTCACAGGTGGAGCAAATGTCGTTGAGCATCTCCTATCAAGAGCACATATTAAGTTCTGGGTAGATTAGATGGTAAGCAAACAATAACAATTCTTGTAATCAACATGTTGGATGCATGAGAAATGGGCAGGAATAAAGATCTGATTGAATTTGATAAGGTCCAAATTGTTATGGCAAGGCAACTGAGTCCAAGTATCTCTGAAATGGCAAAGTTTGTGGGTTGCTCACGGTCAGCAGTGGTGAGAATTTACCAAAAGTGGTCCGAGAAGTGATAAACCACAAACCGAAAACAGGGTGTTGGGCACTCAAGGCTGGCTACAACACACAGTGCATCACACTCGCTGCGTAGCTCAGACCAGAGTGTCTATGTCAGAGTGTCAGAGTGCCCTATCCATTGTCAAAAGAGTCTACGATGGGCACTTGAGCATCGAAAATGGATCTTGGAGCAGTGGAAGAAGGATGCCTGGTCCAATGAGTCCCTTTTTTTTACATAATAAAAATGATAATGTAAAAAATTACAGGTAATGACACCAGGATGCACTGTAGGATGACGACAAGCCGGTGGAGGGAGTGTGATTCTCTAGGAAATGTTCTGCTGGGAAACCCTGGGTTTGGCCATTCATGTGGATGTCAATTTAATACGTGCCAACTACCGGAACACTGTTGCAGACCAAGTCCACCCCTTCATGACAGTGGAGTTCCCTGGTGGAAGTTGCCTCTTTCAGCAGGATAATACACTCTGCCACAATGCACACATTGTTCAGGAATGGTTTGAGGAACATGATGAAGAGTTCAAGGTGTTACCCTGGCCTCCAAAATCCTCAGATCTCAATCCAATTGAGCATGTGTGGGATGTGCTGGACCAACAAGTTCGATCCACGGCAGCTCCACCTTGCAACCTACAGGACTCAAATGATCTGCTGCTAATGTCTTGGTGCCAGATACCAAAGGACACCTTCAGGGGTCATGGAAATACCAACATGTAAATTATGAAAAACAAGTTGTGCAGAGTAAAGAGAGAAAGAAAAAAGACATGAACAAGAGCAAGTACAAATTGTCTTGCTATATTGTTACCCTAAAAATTAACATTTAAAAATTGACTCTTATAATAATAATACAATGAATTTATAATATATAATTATTTTGATAATAATTATTATTAATAATGATAATAATAAAACATTATAAACATTTATATATGAATAAGAAGTAACAAGAAATGTTTCTTGAGCATCAAATTAGCATATCAGAATGATTTCTGAAGGATCATGTGACACTGAAGACTAGAGTAATGATGCTGAAAATTCAGCTTTGATCACAGAAATAAATAATCAGTTCTTTTAATTTCTAATAATATTTTGTAATATTTTACATTAAATAAATGCAGCCTTGGTGAGCATAGGAGGCTTCTTACAAAAACATAAAAAAGGGTAATGTTTCCAAACTTCCAAACAGGTACTGAACACACACACACAGTTTAAATGGAGAAAATCTAAAAATGTCCCTCATGACAGGAGATCGTTTAATAAGTACCGTGCTTTGTGGAGTTTCATCACAGGAGAGCAGGATGTTGGTTATTTTTACAGCATTTGTGATGTTGTGGGCTGTTAGCCGTTCTGGTATGGATGTGAGGATCTGGGTACTGGAGGCTAATTTGAGGACATCGGCTTGACCTCCAGAAAGCTTCATTTAACAAAAAAATATATATATCAATTATGCAAACATGCAAGCTTTTCTGTTTTCATCTGAGGAAAATTCATGTTGTATATGACTATATATTACAATCATTAGACATTGATTACTTACATCATTATTAATGGTGTCCAGGGTCAAACCACACTCTAGAGTGTTTGGAGGATCAAATAAGTGAGTAGATCTATTACAGAGGGCCGAAGCTTTGGCGATTCCAGCTGAAAAACATTCATGTTAAATGAAGAGATTTTTAAAGTATAGAGTATATTGTAAATACAGAAAGGTAGACTGAAATACCATTTGGTGTATTTGATGGACATCGCTCAACTGAGAAAGCAAACTGGCCTAAGACTGTTTTTGGAAAGGTGAATTTACTTGTTTGTGTGGAGCTTTGTTCAGGGCAGAAATTTGCTGTAAAAAAGTGAAGACTCTTAGTAACATTGAGAACTTAAGCAAGATTATTCAGTCTACATATCATGCAATATTTTAAATGGGTTTTACAGATGTTGCAGGTAGTTCCAGTCCAATCGTCTGGGCAGAGGCAGATCCCGTTTAGTAAGGTACCCTTGTTTTCACACACCAGATTGGGTTTGGTCGTTGTTGTGTTCAGGGGTGCTGTAGTGGTGGATCTCTGGGTTGTTGTCTGGAGTGTAAAGTTGTCGAATGTTGAGGCGCTGGTGTCCAGGGGTGCTGTAGTGGGGGATCTCTGGGTTGTTGTCTGGAATGTAGAGGTGTCGAATGTTGAGGCGCTGGTGTCCAGGGGTGCTGTAGTGGTGGATCTCTGGGTTGTTGTCTGGAGTGTAAAGGTGCCGAATGTTGAGGTGCTGGTGTCCAGGGGTGCTGTAGTGGTGGATCTCTGGGTTGTTGTCTGGAGTGTAAAGGTGTCGAATGTTGAGGCGCTGGTGTCCAGGGGTGCTGTAGTGGTGGATATCTGGGTTGTTGTCTGGAATGTAGAGGTGTCGAATGTTGAGGCGCTGGTGTCCAGGGGTGCTGTAGTGGTGGATATCTGGGTTGTTGTCTGGAATGTAGAGGTGTCGAATGTTGAGGCGCTGGTGTCCAGAGGTGCTGTAGTGGTGGATCTCTGGATTGTTGTCTGGGGTGTAAAGGTGTCGAATGTTGAGGTGCTGGTGTCCAGGGGTGCTGTAGTGGTGGATATCTGGATTGTTGTCTGGGGTGTAAAGGTGTCGAATGTTGAGGTGCTGGTGTCCAGAGGTGCTGTAGTGGTGGATCTCTGGATTGTTGTCTGGGGTGTAAAGGTGTCGAATGTTGAGGTGCTGGTGTCCAGAGGTGCTGTAGTGGTGGATATCTGGGTTGTTTTCTGGAGTGTAAAGGTGCCGAATGTTGAGGTGCTGATGTTTATAGAGTCGGTCGAATTGTTTTGACACCAAGTCTGTTCAAAAACAGCTGTTTACAGAGACAAACATTAGACAAAAGGTATCTGTCAGGTTGCAGGTTTTATCTGTCTCTTCTCCTTCAATTGTTTTTAGTTTTTCACGTGTTGTCCGCACGCAGTTGATCGGGCTTTGTAATAAATGCGGACGTGCACGCGCAAACAGCTGTTTCTCATTCTTTTCCTATGTGTTCCTATTTCTACCCCTCAGTTTTCTCTTTCATTGCCAGTGTGTTTTGTCTATTTAACTACACATTTGTCTCATTTTTGTTTTTTGTTCTTTTGTTTATTCATCCCGGCTTTTTTCTATGCCAGTGATTCTCGCTACCTCTGGCTAGTGACTTGCTCCGATGGATTATTCCTGTCTGCGCTTTAACATGTCAAGTGATCGTCTGCCTGGGTCTGAACCTCTGCCTGTTCTTATGGATTGTATAAACTGGCTGCCAATTCGGATTTGGATTTTCCCCTGTTCCTGCTGAGTCTTACCTGAGGGACGTGCTCATCTTTTTGCCTCCTGATCTCTTCATCTGTTATCTAGCCACCCGTATGGACTTTGATCTTTTGCTGGGACATTTATTGACTGTTATAACTCAATAAATTTTGAGTCACATTTGAGTCCTTTTCCTTGAGATCCCTGACAGCATCAACCTGTGATCACTTGCCTTTACAGAACCAAAGTCCCTGTATAAATCTGGTCCAGCTTGCCAACTTATTCCAAGAGCCAGCCATTAAGACAGGAAAAATCAGTCTAACTAACCTGAAAAGCAACCAATCTCAGTTTGTTTTGATTTCTAAGTGCCATTTAGGCACTTTTGGCAGGTTGAAAAACCTAATTTAAATAGCATCAAATATTAGCAGAAGTGTGTAGTCTCAAACAAAACTTAAAACATCAAAATTAAGTCAAAAACTACTTGATATGACTTGAATACATTGGACTATAGCAATAAACGTAATTGATATGGGTCAGACCAGAAATAGCTCAAGATAACAACTGTGAATGTTCACGTTTTGCACCGTATACACAAACACATCACTCAAACCCCCTTAATGTGATTTGTAGCGAGATGTATAGTGCCTTAGTCAAATTAGTAGGCTACTTCTATCTCACAAGTATTTGGAAAATTAGGATGTGATATGCAGTGGTTACACAGAACATATGTGGAAATTAACCCAGAAAACAAACACACAATCAGGAATGCAAGTTGTGCAAAAAGGGTAAAGAAAGAAATAAAATATGAGAAGTAATGTCTTGCTGCACAATCAGATAAAGCATCAAAATGAAATAATAATGCATTAATGTCTAAAATATACCCATTATTAATTAATTATAATGACAATAGTGGAGAAATATTATTTTATTATTGCTATTAATTGTTAATAATAATAACAGCATGGTCAATACAATCTATGTATTACAATGTGCACACACACACATATTTATATATACAGTATATATATATATATATATATATATATATATATATATATATATATATATATATATATATATATATATTTATTTTTTTTTTTTATCATTATGATAAATAAACCATTAACTATATATAATTAACTTGTATAACAATTCTAACTATTTCAAAAGTGAACCTTACCTGTGGTTAAGATTAAGAGCAGAAAGTGGTCCATTACACATGACAAATATAAAGCTAACTACTAATATGAACTCTTGTTACTGTCTGGTTTATAAAGGGCTGGATCTTTGCTGGAGTGGGAAGTCCTTCAGTCATGGAAATAACCATCATTTCCAATTAAACTTACATTATAGACAGAGCTAAATGAGGCAGGAAAACAGCACTAAACTGTAACAGTATTTTACATATTATTCTGTATTATTCACACAGGCACAGCACATATATTTCTTACCAATCTTTATCAGGGTATCCCCAAAACATGCATGCAAAATTATGGAGGGATATTGTGTCTTGAGACTGAAAGCTCAATAATACATTAATTCATCCTATTTACCCTTTGTCAACATGTTTAATGCTGAAACTCATGAATGATGTAGAGGAATTTAAAAATGAAACAGTTTCTACTTTCTACAAGTATGAATGAATTTTTAAGGTAATGATTACCTGTATCCTACCTCAATAACAAGATAAAACATGAACACGAGGACACTGTACCGAACATTTTCTTATGTAAGTAAAGACATATAGACGTAATAAAAGTCCTTATCTCTAGATGTATAATATTTACTTTACTGAATCATTAAGCATCAACATTTGACAAATATCACTATAAATTGTAGTTATATTTTGTTTCACCATCGCTGAGCCTTTAGAGCAGTAAAGAATAAATAAAACAAACCACATATTTTCAACTAAACTTTTTTTAATAAACAGTAAGAAAATTGAAATCCATAATTTGTCCTAAAGCAAGTCTGATATAAATCAAAGACTAAAGTAAAGTTTTTGAAAAGACTGTTTGCATATTATATTATATATATTATAATATCTAAAGTTTACTATACACGGTAAAAAATTATGTGATCAGTAAGTAATGACAACCTATGCTTTTACATTGCTTAACTCATAAAAATAAGTTATACAATTTCAAGTAATACAAGGTTCAGCTAATTAATTTAATGTAATTTAGGTTGAAATGATTTTATATTTTTAAGTACAATCAACTTGTACAGTACCTAATGAAAGTATATGAGATAATTGAATAATGTATTAAATAATATTAAACTGAACTAAAATAAATGTCAGCAGACAAAGGGAATATTCTACAATCTTGTCAGGTCTTGGACCTCCGTGAAGTTGGCACCCCATAAAACGAAATCATTTCCAAAACTATGCCATTCGTTTGTGCTGCGTTTGTGCTGATTTGTGCCGCAAAAACAAACGTTTATGCTGGTTTGGTGTTTGAGATATTGAGCATTATTTTTTTGTGTTGTGTGACGTCACTCTCCACCCCATGTCCTTCAAATCGCTCCAAACCGGTGTAATTCGTTTGTGCTCGGTTTGTGCTGGTTTGTGCCGTTAAAACAAACACTGTATCTGTTTTCCTTTCGCAGATATAACAAATTTAATTCGGTGCAGTGACGTCACTCTCCACCCCACCTCATCTAAATCGCACCAAACCGGTGTTGTTCGTTTGTGCTCGATTTGTGCTGGTTTGTGCCGTTGAAAGAAACATTGCAACTACGATCCCCTCTTAAACATAAAAAAAGAAACTTTTTAAGAACAGTTACATAACTGTCCACCCCATATGGTCCAAATCGTTGCAAAACTGTTTTTCCCCTCCTTAGAAATAACACATTGGATTCGGGACAGTGACGTCACTCTCCACCCCATGCCATCCAAATCGCCCCAAACCGGTGCTTTTTGTTTGTGCTCGATTTGTGCTGTTTTGTGCCGTAGAAAGAACCATCATAAATTATTCCATTCTTTAGACCTCACAAAATCTTTGGAGGAGTAGTGACGTCACGCAAGCAAGCCGCGCTCTCCATCCATCTCGTCTACAAACCTGTCCCGTTCGTTTGTGCTCGCACAGGGCCGCAGCTGTCAGTGTTCTTTTCTGTAGATATGGGAATGTTTTATTTTAGATTTGTGCTAGATATTGACATTTGGTTTTTATATAATCACCAATGCACTATATGATATGTAATGTACTATGATATGTAATGTACTGCCACTACTGTGACTGTAAGCTACGTGTGACTGATGCTTAATTTTGTATTAAAATGAAATAAAATAACCAATAAAAAAAATATATTTAAAAAATTGTGTAGTGTCTTAAGTTTTCTGAATACTTTTAACAGCTTAAAGTCATTTAAAGTCTTTCTGCCCCCTTAAAAACATTTGTTTACCCTAAGCACTGCATAGTGGGAAAACAAAACAGGAAAGGGCATCTGGCTGTGAAAAAGGTAAGCATGTGCTCTGAGATAAAATACTAAAAAAGTGCTAAAATCATGTGTGCAGGTCAATACAATTTACAGGATCATTTTAACAAATAATAAATTGATAGACGCGTCAAAGATGTGAAACTTTTTATTCATTTTGGGCATTTAGGTAAATGTATCATGTCCAAATGATCATCCATTGGTCATTAATAAGAGTAGACCTATGACATTCTTATGCCATGCCATAAAATACATTAAGTTATTAGTTTTGTACAGCAATGTACATTTCATGGCAAAAAGCTTGATTTTATGCAGAGGAAATGACAGAAAGCAATATAAAAGTGGAATATGTGTTCCATTTAATCCTCTGAAGTCATATAATTAACAGTGAACAGACTAAAATTTAACTAATTCACAGAAAAGATCGTCACCCATCCTGCACTGGGCAAGTTCAGTTATTTCTACTTTTCTTATAACTGGAAAATGTGTTGTCTTTTCAAGCTCTTTTGTAATGAATTTGTTGATTTAGTTCACAAAAGGATTCTTTGTAAATCTTAATCTGACTGATATATATATATTTTTTTTTTCTGAACTCATTGACTTGCTGATCCATATCACTGGAATGAAAGATTAGAAAACAATGACTTTGAGATGAGATTTTTACTGAAATATTGAAAATTCAGTCTGTTCTTTTAAGCCACCAAATGACGGATTCTCTAGTCATAAAAAAGTAGCAATATCTAAACACGGCCAATATAGGATGGATGACCAGATTTTCTGAGGTAAATCTAATTGAATGACCACAGAACAATTGGACTATAGTCTGCACATGCTTTTATTTCAGCCATCATTTACTTGAACTGATTTGGAAAAAAATATGCAGTTTAAGTGAATGGCAACTAAGTATATCACTCCCTATCATTTTGCCCAACATCTCGATTCCATGGAAGAAAGTATACATATACATATACATGTACTGTATATGTATATGTGTATATATGTGTATATGTGTGTGTGTGTGTGTGTGTGTGTGTGTGTGTGTGTGTGTGTGTGTGTGTGTGTGTGTGTGTGTGTGTGTAGGTGTGTGTGTGTGTGTGTGTGTGTGTGTGTGTTTATAGATATATAGATCGATAAATACTATATATATATATATATATATATATATATATGTGTGTGTGTGTGTGTGTGTGTAGCGACTGGGCTATTTGAATCATTCATTCGTTTGGCCTGAATTCTGAATTAACAAATTCAGACTCTCTGTGTTTTCTAAGCACTTTCCTTCCCAAAACGATCTTTGCTAAGCTTACTAAAGCTTGTAAGCTCCTGACCCCCCAAATACAAATCATACGCCGGCTCCAGAGAGACTGGAGCAAATGGACTTTTACGACACTAATTGCACCTCAGAAACACTCCAGAACCTGAAACTAACATTCCTCTCTGCACCAAAGAGATAACGAAACTTTCTCCTGCTACGTGACATCACACCCCCACACACACACAAACATCCCTTTGTGTTTTGAATTAGGATAGAATATCCTTTAATATATGTACAATTACATTATGCATGTGTGATTAGTTTTTGCTTTATAATAGAGGTGTGGTTTTGCTAGGGTATAGTTTTGAATTCTAAATGGTCCCTGAAAGAAGGTTCCTCAATAGTGTCTTGTAACCCGACCTCGACCTGGTCATAAACTTTATGACTCCAAAGCTGCAGCTCATCCAGTTTCCTCTGCAAGCCAACGTTCCAACACATTAACACAAACACACACACACACACACACACACATACACATACACACACACACACAAACACCATTCATGGAACTTTTCAGAGAAAAGTACCTCTAAAATGTTTGATATGTATTCCTTTGTTTCTCAGGTGTCTTCACATGCCATAATGGAAATATTGACAATTTTATTATGTTAATCAAACTTTAATTGTGTGTAATTCTGCATATCTTATGTAACTTGGTGTTCCTATAATCTTCATATGACAAGTTTCGTATCTCTGTAATCCTCGCAATCTAACAGAGTTGAATTTCGATAGCAGAATGCAGTAATGTACATTGTTTTACACATTTCATGTCTTGAGCAAATCGGCTCAAATTTGATATCCCTCATGACTCATTCGAGTGGGCGTTGCCTGCAGGACAAAGAAACTTCTTCCCGCTCTGAAATCTCTGAAGGTGATTGGTTGTTCGCACGAACAGAGGCGTCAACCCATCTTTTCCATAAAAGACGACTCAGGAAATCTTCGGAGAGCACTTTTACGAACCCTCTTCGTCAGCGAGAAGATCCATATGGCTCCCTTTTTGGGAGCGTTCTCCGTTTTTCTTTTTCTTTAAGTCTTTTCTTTATTTTCGTCTTCGGACTCTCCCTACGTTCAGCGAAGCGAAAGTAGCCGGCAACCTCAACTTTAAAGAGACTTGAACATCCCGCGGCCGCGCTCACCGAAGCAAGCCCTGCTTTCTTAAAGAAACACACGCATGCTGGATGCACGCACGACTCTGCGTTCTTCAGCAACAAAGAGAACCATTTTGCAAGATAAGTTTATTGAACTTTTAATGTAATCTGATTTCTTGTTGTCTCTCAAAGGTTACCTGGTCTGTGATTTTGCCTAACTGTGATCTTTCTTTGATCGCACATGTTAGTTTCACTTTCTCTCATCTCTCTCATTGTCCAATCTCTCTCTCTCTCTCTCTCTCTCTCTCTCTCTCACACATTTTCGTTATTCGTTTAGTCTTGTATTTGTTTACGTGTCCTGTACATACATATTTACTCGTGTAAATTGTAGTATTTTGTATTCCTTAGTTCAATGTATTAGTCCAATTATTAAAATTCCATATATCCTTGATTGCATCTGTCTTAAATGCTCATAATTACAAAGTCAATGATTTGTTGATCTTAAGCTACACTGATTTGTTACTTTTAAGTAACCTAATTTTATAAGAACAGGAGAGTTGTTTTCATGGCCAGAAAATAGCTTTCTTTGAATTATAAGAAAGAGATAATTTTTGTTGAGAAATTGTTAAGTTAATCTTACACTGTAAAAATAAAAGGTGCCTGGAGGAACCTTTTGGGGTTCTTCACTTTGCCACACCGGCGGAACCGTCTGTAGATCCTCTAGGCACCCTTTAAAAAGGGCCGGTTCTCTGAGGAACCACACAGGTTTCCTGAGGAACTCTTATATTAGGCACTGTGTGGAACCACTGTGGGTGCCTCCAGGAACCAAATTTCATTTTTTTTTTAAATATTTAATTTCATGTTATTACTATGGTTACCTTTGACTTCTATTATAATAAACAAATTGAACCAAATACAAAATAAGAATTGTTTATTACATATTTGATATTCATTTTTATACATACACTTCCATGCACATGGGGAAAAAAGCTAACTACAGATTAATATCAATGACTACACAAAAAAATAGTATAATACATAAGCAACATGAATAATCAACCATGTATATACAATAGATAAACAAGAAAAGACATCTCAACAAAATGCATGGAAACACATATGTTCCACTAAATAAATCAATGTAAAAAAATTACATTTGAACTAATTAAAAATGTCCATCTTTACTTAACTTTAAAACATTTGTGTTTCAGTCCGATGGTTAGTCTGACATCACTGTTTCCAAGTCCAAAAGCTCTATCAGATGCCAAAAACAAACAACAGTGCTAATATACACTCATTGTGCTGTAACCTTTATCTCTATACTGAAATCTCTGATGGTTAGTTATTCAGCTATTTTGAATCATAAAATGTTTAAGTCTGGGATGCCGTTAGACTGGAGACTGTAATACACTATGGCTTTTGAAAAGCTTAAATGTGTGACTTGAATCAACAGTATTCATAAATGGTTGTTGAGTATTCTCATGAAACAAGATAGAGGAAGTAGAGGCTTCGACCCGGAAACAGAGTTAAGGTGCAGTAAAATGATCTGTTGTTCTGTGAATGTTCACTGGTGAATTCAGTCATTTCAATATGAATTCACACGATCAGCAATTTCGTTTGTGGTCAAAAATGTCACTATGGGACCAAGTTGGTGTGAGGTACTTAACGAGTTAGAAAAGTGAAAAGGTACAGCATCGTTTTCCGTTTGTTTTTCCTCTTTTCTGGTGGATGGTCCAGGCACTTCGATGATTTTCAGGTCTACAGGAGGATTTTTATTCTTGATCAAACTTGTATTTCAGCTTACTGAGATCCCTGCAAAGTACAAAATGTACTGTTAGTAAGGTTATTAAACTGATAGTTGTGAAATTTTAATAATTTCCTCAGCCTTGTGACGTTCCAGACCTGTTTGACTTTCTGTCTGTGGAACCCAAAAGCAGATCTCAGGCATAATGCAACCCCAGTCACCGATCGCTGACACTGCATGAAACACAAGCAGAAAACAATTGTGTAAATCATTCATGAAACCATTCTTATGCACACTTGTCTAGTTCAATTCAATGCAACAATTTATGTAAAAATGGTTAAGCTCCAAAAATGTCCCAGAAAAGATCCTAAAAATAATCAATGAGTTCACAACTCATGTGTTATGGGTTGTGTTGCAAGTCTTCTGAAGCCTAATAGCTTTTTCCTATTTATTTATTTTTTTGTCGAAAAAGACTAAACTTGAAGTTATAATTCAGAGTTAAAATGTCTATAGCATTTTTTGTGAATCAAACCTGTGATATTATTTTTCTGAGTAACATGAATGAGATTTGAGATCATGAGAAAAGATTTTCAGAGAGTAACTGATTAAAAAACACAAGTACACAGTCAAACAATACAATTTCACACAGAGAAAGTTCATAGTAATAAAGTACTTGCATGTGGTGCAGGTAACTTACTGTAATTCAATGTTGCCACTGAAATGTTCAGATTATTTTAGAAATGTAATGGTTGTTCTGGGGAAACAAAAGAACAAAGCTGATTATTCACAACATAATATTTATTGACCAGTAAATGGCTTTAAAATGGTATTTGAGAGAATGAGGGCACCTGTAGTAAAGTTAGGCTAAACAAAAACAGACCAAACTATAACCTGTATTTGTTATTCATAACAAACGCCAAGAATCAGAGAATTTTCTAAATTAGTTAGGCTATATCAGCAATTTGAAGACACAGTTGTACAAAATATGTTGAATTGAATGACTAAATCAATGTAAGACAATAAGTCAATAATTTCCATTTGTTCATTAGATCAACGTAGTTAGCATCGCGGCTAAAACCTTCATGCCAGATACTGTGCAATAAACGAGTGGTAAACACTGTAAAAACGTAGTAATGTATAATAAATTTAGTTTAGATATATGTGTGTGTTTGAATAGTGAGTAGACTCTGTATTTATATTTATTTGGCGAGTTTACAAACCTTGTAATGGAGAGCCGAACAAACGGCGGAAGCTTTGATGAGAGGAGCCGTTACTTTCTGATGACGATCAGCTGAGCTCTGTTGCGCGCGAGCAGCGCGAGGATCACTGAAGCGACGACAGCAGAGGAATAGCAGCAGTTTCGTGACAGAATAATACTTTTCTCCTCCTGCTTCTTCTTCTTCATATAATATTATTATTATTTAGTGTTGTTGTTTAAGGTTTAAATGACTTAATAAAATAGGCCTATACTAAATATATGTAAGCTACCCAAGTGAAAAAGACTATAGTTACTGTTAAATGTATTAAAAATGCATTAAAGTATATTTGTATTGTAGGTCTACTAAAAACACACTCAAGTACATTTTTAATACATTTAATAGTACATCTTTTCCACCTGGGTATGTATACTGAATCAAACTTGCCTATAATAATAATAATAATAATAAAAATGCATTAAAGTAGGCTATATTTGTATTGTAGGTCTACTAAAAACACACTCAAGTACATTATTAATACATTTAATAGTACGTCTTTTTCACCTGGGTATGTATTCTGAATCAAACTTAAGTAGCCTATAATAATAATAATAATAATAATAGAATAATAATCTAATTCGGGCCTCACTGAACCATTGGGTTCCTCCAGATGCTGGCTTTAACATAAGAGATCTTCCAGGAACCACTTGAATGTTAAAAGATCTTCCAATAACCCTTCTATCGCATTCAAGTTCCTCTATTTTCCCCCAAAGCACTTCGAGGTCTCATAGTAATGAAAAGGTGACTCCAGAACCTCTGAAGTAAATACAAAGTGCTTAAAGGATCCCATAAGTTCCAGCAAGAACCTCAAAGATTGTCAATGGTCCTCCAGTAACCCTACTATAGGAAAAAGAGCTTTGAGGCACCAAAATTACATTTTGAAGTTCCTTGAGTATCCGACAGGATACTTGAGGCTCCTTTAGTTTTTACAGTGTACGGCCGTTTTGCTGTGTGTTACATGTTAAATGTACTACTAATGCCAGTGCGACAACATATATATACACACACACACACACACACACACACACACACACACACACACACACACAACCGTGGTATGAATAAGCATGTAACCTGTTGGTAACAAGTTAGTTCATTTGGCCCAACTACTTTATTAAAAATTACATTAAAAATAATTCCTGTTTTCATCAGATGCCTAGGAAACCAGCCTGTGGACGTGATGACATCATCAAAGTAATCAGTGCTGCAAAGGAACAGATTATTACAGGGACAAACATAGCAGTTCCTAGAGAAAAGGTGTGGGCAGATTTAAGCAAACAACTAAATAACAAAGTTTCACCAAAGAACCTTTATACTATTGTCAAGACAAACAGGCACAATATATGGCAAATCCTTGAGCTCAGCAAAATCGACACAGATATCCAAGATCAAGGTCCAAACAGTGACAGCTCACAAGAAAGCTCAGCTGATTTTCATTCAGTAGTGTCAAAGGCAGACACAAATCAGCAAAGTCAATGCGACTCTCTCATCAGAAATGGGTAGAAATCTGGTCTGAAAAGGTTGATTACAATGACAAATCACTCAACACATGTAAAAGAGAATACACCATCCTGAAACGTGGTGCATGGACACACATCCTGTATGAGGAGATATGGAAAAATATCAAGACCTCATGCACTCTTAGATTCAGGAGGGCAAAATGTTTTCCAAATGTTGCATCTCACTACATAGACATAATTGGGCACTGCACAGAGTGTGACGCACAATTGTCTATAACCGCAGAGAACATGCCAGTGGATAATGAACCAGTTGTGCTTCAATGCATAATCCGCAATGTTGATGACAGTCTCCATTCTGGCAAAGCAAAACGGAAGTTATCAGGGGATCTGAGAACACGCGTGTCTAAAGAACTCTGGGAAGGCCGAAAACCAGCACATGTATGGCTAGCAGCCGAGGCTTACAAAATGATGGATGTTGGTGACCCAGAGCCTAGCCACCTGCCAAATCTGGCAACATTAAGAAAAGCCAAACAAGAGATGGGTGACAAAGAGCTCGGAGACAAAGACCCAATCATGTCATTGCATCTACTAAAATACAGTGTACCCCACAATGGAAGTATTCATGACATAGGCCTTGATAAGTTTTTTTGCCATTACTGGACCCCATCTCAGTTGCAAGTGTATCAAATGAAATCCAAGTACTCTGGCTCATTTGTGAGTTTTGATGCAACAGGTACAGTTGTGAAAAGACTGAGAAGACCCTGTGGCAATTCTGGACATGTCTTCCTGTATCAAGGAGTTTTGTGTTCACAGGGAGATCATATTCCAGTAGTGCAAATGCTATCAGAGAGCCACACCATCAATTCTATTGCCAACTGGCTCAATGAATGGCAACGAGCAGGTGCTGCTGTGCCCAAAGAGGCGGTCTGTGATTTCTCCTTGGCTTTGCTTGGAGCACTGGTTAAGGCCTTCACTCCTTACCCAGACTTGAAAACATACATCAATCAGTGCTTTGGAGTGCTGACAAGGAAGCCCGAAGACTCAAAGCTACCACCTTGCTTCATCAGAGTAGATGTTGCACACTGCATCAAGCTCATTAGCCGGTGGGAATGCCTTAGACAAAGAGGAAACAGAGTTAGAGAATTCTATCTACGAGCCATGGCACAACTTTTACAGTCTGATACACTGGAAGATGCAAAGGAGCTCATTCATTCAATTGCAGTTGTTGCCTTCAGTGAATCAGAAGGAAACGATGACAAAGGTTTACCTGTTGTTGTTTTGGAAACATGCAAAGCACAATTGAAGAGACGATTTGCAGAGGGGGTCTTGCCATGTGTCACTAAAGATGATCATTTAACAGAGGTGACCAGAGTCGAGGAGACACTCCACACAGATCTGAAAGCATGGGTTACAGATTTCTGTGAAGAAAGTAAGATGATTGCAGCACATCATGGTGACAGAGACAATATTCATTTCCTTCCAGAGCTTGTCCCAAATATAATAAGAATGGCATGCTACCTACCTCTTTGGACAGCTGTGATGGTTCCACACTTTAAAAGCGTACACAACACAGCAAGCTCTGCAAATGTTGAGGCTGAATTTAAAACATAAAACATGGTCTTTTCAAACATGAAAGCCTCCCCATCCGAATTGACCGTTTTGTCACACGCCACCTTGAGTTTCTTGAGGGAAACATGAGGATTTCCTCTGCACCGGTGAAGATAACAGAGCACATTGAGACAAAGAATCAGAAGACACAAACTGCCCATAGTGAGCAGGACACAGAGGTTAAGCAACAATCAGTGGAGGAAGACCCTGTTGAAAACTGGAAAGGCCTCTGTGTTTCTCCAAAAAAACGACTGTCCTACCTTACCCTGAGTGGTTGCATGCAGACATAAACCTGAAAAGAAAAAATACAAAAATTAATGTCTTGAAAAATGGCAACTACCAGGCAACTAAAGATGCTTATGCAAAGAGGGCAAAAATGCTGTTGGATACATTTTAGTGTGTTCACCTAAAATCAGGTGTGAGGCAGGTCAATGCGGATTGCAATGTTGCTAACATTATCGCATCAACAATGAAACAAATGCCAAGTGCAACACTTACAGCTGAGTGCTCTTCTCCATACTGCAGCCGAAATACTAAATCTTCAAGGACCATCTATCTCCTACCGGTCAACGTAGATATTCTACAAACTGGTGGACTGAAAAGCCTCCAAGCAGCACTGGAAGATGGGCTACACCTCAACAGGTCCAAGTGTCTGAAGCCACTGAAATCACCCCAAGAGTGTCCAGATAACTGGAAAACTAAGGATGATCCATCAATGAAATTCCTCTGCAATGACAACTACTGTGTATTGAAACAAGTGTGGATACTAACCATCCACTGTCTGAAATCCCTGTCCACATGGAGCTGGACAATCAGCTGTTTACTTTGCGAGGGGTTGTTGCATTCATTCCAGGACCAACAAGGGAATCTCTTGGACATTACGTGGCTTACTGCAGAAGAAACTCTTTTGCCTGGGAGAAATATGATGACCTGTGTGAGCATGTCACAACAGTCTCAGCAAAAACCAAAATACAACCCCATGTCATGTTGTTCACAAAGGAGGACTAAACCTTTGATTAATGAATTTCTTGGACTGGTCTCTGCAGAAATTAGTTAATTTTCATAATCAATAAGAGAATAGTCTATATTGTTTTTCTATTGTTGTTAATCTACATTATTCACTTTATGTCTGTTTTAACAGTTCCATAATTTTTTGAAGCTAGCTTAGCACAAAGATTGGATGTAAATGGCTACAGCTAGCATACTAATCCCAATAAGTGACAAAATAACGCCAACATTTTCCTATTTACATGTTGTGATTTGTATAGTCCCAGTGTGTACAAATAACAAGGTCATATGAGACACAGCCATTTTTTAAACGTTTAAATACTAGGAACTATTTTCTCAGAAGGCGAAGCACTGCTACTTGGGCGGAGTGATTAGCGCAGCACCCGAGAAGCGCCGTTCCGTCAACAAAACCAGCGTGACTAACTAGCTAGTAGCGAACGTGATTCGTGATCATGGCTGACTTTGAGGAATTGTCAGAGGATTTTTATTTGGTATCAAACCAAGATCCAGAACCATATCGTTTTGAGTCAGAATACACAGACGAGGAGTTACAAACTTTGGAAGCTGATAGACAAGATGCCGAACAGACTGAGGTCGAGGGGAGAATCAGAACGGGAGTAGCCTACTATTTCACAAACAAGGTCACTGTTTCTCAAAAATTAAAATTGCCCATACCCCCCTCCAATTCATTAGCAAGTTGAAGGCTACAGTCCTGAAAGTACCCTTAGCGCCGCTTATTTGTTACTGGGGCGATAGAGCGCGTTTGTGACAACACAATACTAACATTACAGGGGATACATGGAGCCCGGGAACAACTGTAATAGTAGTGAGCACCCTATTCATGTAATGGTGTCACTAAGGTTACACTAGCTAATGGCACTGTAACAGTAGGCTAACGCTGGTCATCTAAAAACATAAAGGAACACTTACCACAGCCGCAGGTGATCCGCTTTGCCCTGTCTTTACTATCGATGGGATGGCCGTATCCTTCAGCATACGTTTTGTGGTCCCTGTGGCAAATTCCATTTTTTCAAAATAGTCGTCCTCAGTAAATGTTCTGAGCAAACGCGATAGTTCTTGATGATGTCTACAGGTGTGTTTGGATCTATATCCAGAGCAAGTAACGTTAGCCATTGATTCATCAGGTCAGCGTTTTTGGTTGGAATCATGGTATTACCTGTTCTCCCCTGTTTATTGTCGCAGCTCTTTACAATACAGCGAACACCCATGATTGTAAACTTTGCATTTACTATCTAGTAATTGCTGACTCTATTACTCCAACTCTGAGCGAACTCTCTGCTCCTCACCACGGCGCTTCTCGGGTGCTGCGCTAATCACTCCGCCCAAGTAGCAGTGCTTCGCCTTCTGAGAAAATAGTTCCCAGTATTTAAACGTTTAAAAAATGGCTGTGTCTCATATGACCTTGTTATTTGTACACAATGGCCCTCATTTATCAAAAGTGCGTACACCAAATTTCCAGCATACACCTGGCGCACACCCAAAACCACGGTGACTTTGAGATTTATCAATATGAACGTTGGTGTACGGCACGCTCAAATCCTACGCCAGCTCAGGAGAAGGTGGTGTACGCACGTTTTGAGTGCGGGAATGGGCAGAAAAACAATTCCTAACACCAAAAAACGCACTGACAAACTAAAAGATATGATATATTATGACCCACTGTAAAAAAACAACAACATAGTAATTATAAACTTCAGTGTTTATTTTTGTGCAACATGGACTTCAATGTTTAATTTGTGTGATTTTACCAAAGCATTTGATTTGTAGGCATATGTATTCCTTCAGTTGTGAGCCTGTGCGCTTTACCTGACGTTTCAAGCCTTGTTTATACTTTCGCCTGGCTCCGCAGCGCGAGTCTCCGCAGACTGCGCGCGCACCTCCCCAAACGGACGAGGCGTTTATACTCGATGCGCTAGCCGTTGTACTATTCTTTAAAACGATGGTTAGGCCAGGGTTAGGCCCGGCAGATGTGCACGGACTGGGTTTAGTAATGAAAGGCTTTCAATGACCAAAAAAATAATTCAGACTGACAAAATAATAAAAATGGCATTCTTCTTCTTTTAAATAATAATAATAATAATACAGTTTTTTACAATTGCTATGACAGATTTTTCAATACATTTAACAAATTTCCAAAACTCTTAACACAGTTAGCACTACATCCGCCTGTGTAAGCTATACTATTAACACATTTCTTGTTGCTTTAACACAAAATGCATACAATTAACACAAATTTAA
The DNA here is from genome assembly GCF_964197995.2 of Scardinius erythrophthalmus. Classification (NCBI taxonomy): domain Eukaryota; kingdom Metazoa; phylum Chordata; class Actinopteri; order Cypriniformes; family Leuciscidae; genus Scardinius; species Scardinius erythrophthalmus. The sequence continues at coordinate 29,148,896 of NC_138234.1, forward strand.
AATGCTTGAACTTCTTTTACACACAAGCTCAAACAAGAACAAAACAATGGATTTTTACTGCCAAATTTACCAATGATTTAACACTGTATGTCAGAACAGATAACACCATGTTCTAAACCTAACCTTACAGGCTAAAGTCAAGGTAAACAGCTGCTTATATTGTGAACTGAAACAAAAATATATCCCCTGTATTTTATTCTATTCTTACTGAGAAACAGCTGATTGAATTATGCAAATAATTAGAAGATGACTCTTTTTTCATTCTTCTGGTGCTTTTTCTGTTTGTATATTTTGTATTTTCACATTATTCCATTGCTAGTGAGAAACAGCTGATTGAAGTTCAAATATGGGACAATGTGGCATTCCACCATTCCCGTCTAGTCACAGCCTGGTTTGACGCCCATCAGAGGATGATGTCCATTTTCCTTGCCCCTTACTTCCCTTTCCTCAACCCTATTGAGGAGTATTCTCAGCCTGGAGATGAAGAAAGGTTTTTGACCATAGTCCACTGGACCATAGCTGAACACTGCCAGGATAAGGCAAGCCAAAAGATTCTTCCCAAGATGCCTTGCCAGGGAAGATATCAGGTGTGATGTGGATGAGAACGTGGACAAATGCAGAAGACCGGGCAGATTAGAAGATGGCCTTTTCTGTTTGTATATTTTGTATTTTCACATACAGTAAAACTGTAAATGGCAGCTATATTGCATATTTTTGTTATCTTGCAGAAATGTCCTGTTGCAAATAAAGCTGTTACTGCAGCAATTCTGTCTCTGTCTTCTTTTTTTCATAAACCATACATTCTATAAAGCTTCTCTAAGAAGGGTCATTTATTTTGTTGTATTGAATTTCTGCTGCTGCAAAAAAAAAAAAATGCATGCATTTACATTACAAACAAAACCAAATGTAGAGAAAAAAACTGCAGTGCAAAACACAATCTATGATCAATACAATATAGCCTACTGTCTGTTGTATAAGGGCAGACCTGACACATATAAAATAATGCAGTTTCTGTAATTTCAGCTGATGATAGTGTTTTTTTTTTTTTGTCATTGTGTTATGATTGACTAAATGTTCCTGTTGGAAGAGAACATGTGTTAGTGTTTTGAATAATTATTTGATTTTGAAACATGTTTGCAGTGTTTTGTTAGACATAGTGTATTGTGTTAGTGTATTATTGCATTTTGAAAATTAGTTTTGGAGTTTAGTTTACAATGTGTGATTTTGAGCATGAAATTGACCGTTTGCCAAATGTGTGTTTTAGGTGTGTTGGTGTGTTAAGAGTTTAGGAAACTTGTTAAATGTATTGAAAAAAACTGTCATAGCGATTGTAAAAAACTGTAATACAAATAATAATAATAACGACATTCTTCTTCTAAATAACAATACACCTCATTAATAATACAGATCTAGAAATCAAATTTGTTTCTTTACACTTCCCTGGTTTCGCTTTCTCTTTCTCAAAGAAGTTTCTCTTCTTTGCCGTCTTCCGTGTGTCCATGGCGTAAAATGAGGGCGTGGGGGGAGCGGAGACTTGAATATATAGGGGCGTGTTATTCTAATGACGATCGTTTTCAGCCGCGGCATTTATCAAGGTCAGGTATTGCGTACACCTGGATTTCAAAGGTACGCACAGCTTCATAAATCAGGCGATGAGAGGAGTGTAAGCACAATCTTACGCCAATATATACGCCCCTTTCTACGCAAGAATGATAAATGAGGGCCACTGTGACTATACAAATCACAACATGTAAATAGGAAAATGTTGGCGTTATTTTGTCACTTATTGGGATTAGTATGCTAGCTGTAGCCATTTACATCCAGTCTTTGTGCTAAGCTAGGCTAGCGGTGGGTGCGTCAAACAGACTTAAAGCACGCACGGAGATGAAAAGGGTATCTATGGACTTATCTAACTCACATCTGACACACGTGAACTGATGCCAAATATCGCGATGTGTTCGGAACGAGACTTCTTCAGCGCGATTTCCTACTGAAAAAAATATAATCTTAAAAATATCAATAAACAGCAAAGGAATCCAACTTTCCTGGCTATTAAAGACAGAAATAATAACATTAAAAAATACATAAACCATGATCAGATAAGATCTTGTGAATAAATGTAGATTAAACAGCTTCTCTGCTGCAGCTGACAGGCAGAAAGAATCGTGCTGTGATCACGAAAGACGCTTCCCATTGAAAATACATTACGTGCTGGTATTGCTGCTCCCTGGTATTACGAAAATAACTAAATAAACGTGTCCGTGACACGAATCAATAGATTAAATTACGTGACCATATCACGAACTGACGTCAGGCGACTTGCGTTGGAGTTATCCGTGGTCTCACCACAGACTCAATCCGTGCTCCTACAGATTTTAGATCTGACTACAGCCAAGCAAGCAATAGGTGTAAAACGCCATCAAACTGGATTTTATGATGACAGGACAAGACAAAATGTCAACTTAATTACATGCCATTGCAAGTAAGTAAGTAAGAGGAAGAGGACCAGAAAGCGGTGAAGCTCCTAGATCACTTGTAATTTTCCACAGCTCATGTGGTCTGGATTTTTTTTTTTTTTTTTTTTTGTCTACTGAAATGTTTTGGAAAGGTATTTTTTGCAGCATTTCGTCAGCAGAACATAACAAAACACATTAAATAACAGTACAAACCACTGAAGAGATGTATATCTATCTCTCACAGCCTCGCTATAATTTTTCTCCTGACTTGGCTTTAGGGTTCTGGGGCAGTATTACAATAACTTCTTAACCGCTAATATGATCTCAACTAAAATGACCATGGTAACTAAAGTAAAGAAATTCATAAACTCATACATATAATCTCATTAAGATCATGAAAAAATAAAATCAGACCCAACAGTCTATATGTAATTTCATCAATGTTTAATATATGTCAACAGTGATTAGTAAAAAAGAAGAAATGAGCCAAACTTGGTGTGAAGATTGGTGTGTTCACAGTACATTTATATTATTTTACATTAGAGCAAATCAAACATTGCAAAAAAAAAAAAAAACAGAACTGGCAGCTGACAATATTGCAATTCCAAACCTTAGTCGACAAGTTTTGTTCAGATCTAAAAAAAAAATTGTTTCTTTAGTCTGAACAGCAAATAAAGCCAATGAAATCAGGTGTTAACAAAGCTACATCTATTGTTGTTGTTGTTTTCAATTGTTTTCTCCCTCAGATCAGTTTTCGAGCAGTTTTTATCATCATTTGGAATGTGGCACAGTTTCGTGTGAATTATATGACATTCATTAGTGGTGAATAAAAGCCTATCTACTTTTGTAATTAGCAGGGCAGATTTCATAACCTGACAAATGTTTCAACAGTAAGTCCAGATCTAGTAAGATCAGTCTAAGTAAGATCAGTTTTGTGTACAGTGTGAACAAAGCCCAAAAAGCTCCTAATGGCACACACAATAAAACATTGTAAATATATACACACAAAATTAACACACTCACATAAAATTGCTAGTACAGCAGTACTAGCTTTTTTTAAAGTGTGAAAAGATTTTCCCCCATTTTGTGCCCCACCACTTCTCAAACCAAAGTTACACCCTTGCTACTGTGTAATTGTAGCCTATGCTATTCACCTAAACATGTCCTATTCAATGCGTTCACAGTCTCTTTCACGGCCATCATTTGTAGTTGCCTATTCACAAACTGTTTGCTCAAGCATAGCGTTGAGTTCACTGTGTAGCCTCACTGAATCATGTAGTTCAATTTTCCATATTTATTTAAAGGGATACTCCACTTTTTTTGGAAATAGACTCATTTTACAACTCCCGCAGAGTTAAACAGTTGAGTTTTACCGTTTCCGAATCCATTTAGCCGATCTCCGGGTCTGGCGGTACCACTTTTAGCATAGCTTAGCATAGATTGGACAGGACCATTAGCATCTCTCTCAAAAAAAATGACCAAAGAGTTTCAATATTTTTCCTTTTTAAAACTTGACTCTTCTGTAGTTACATCGTGTACTAAGACTGACAGAAAATGCAAAGTTTCTTGATTATTACGCAGGAATGAGAGTATAGTTCCTAGCCATATCAGCCTAGAAAAATCGCAACTTTACATTTTCCGTCGGTCTTAGTACACGATGTAACTACAGAAGAGTCAAACTTTAAATAGTAAAAATATCGAAAATCTTTAGTCATTTTTTTTGAGAGAGATGCTAATGGTCTTGTCTGAATCAATGATCTATGCTAAGCTAAAAAGTGGTATCGCCAGACCCGGAGATCGGCTGAATGGATTCGAAAACGGTAAAACTCAACTGTTTAACTCTGCGGGAGTTGTAAAATGAGCCTATTTCCAAAAAGAGGGGAGTATCCCTTTAATGTCATTATGTCAGTCAGTATCAATATTTGCTTTCTACCATGCACAAATAAAAATGTCACTGAACTTTTGCTGTGTAATTGTAACAATGAGCACTCAAACACACCGAATCAACAATTACTAAAAACACACACAAAAACTGATTTTGTACAAGTTCATTGAAATTAATTAAAGGAAGTCTCAAAATAATCATCAATAATCCTTTGATGGCCCATCAGGACAATTCAGACTCAGTGGATCTGTAGCTTTTGTTGCTTTCTGGTTTCTTATTTTTCCATAAAGAGAAACTCTTCCTGTAAAAGCTTATGTTTGATACACGCACAGTGTCCAGAAATGCTGGGTTTGAGTTTAATAATGGCCTCAGAGTGAATAAAATGAATATCTGAACACCCTTTGGAAATGGAAAGAAAAACAGAAGCATTGCTGATTTCATTTATAATCCATTATAAGATGTTGTGCATTTTTGTGCAATGTGCATTAACACACCTGTGTTGTGTTTAAGAGACAGAAAACCACACTCAGAATAAGTTTGAGATTTGTTTCATGGGTGATGATCAAAATGTAGCCGGTGACCCAGGACAGGCCGAGTATCACTGCCAGAGAGAAACTACTCAAAATCTTCTTCTTTAGAGGAGTTTTCCGTGATCTAAACAGCAACAGTGTTATTGGTTAAATATATTCTCATAAATGCCTTTTGGTTGATAACTGATAGTGCTTTTATGGTCCCAAAGTAAACATACCTGTTTAAGTTAGGGTTGGTCCTACAGATGTTGTGAGAGAAGTGCACCAGTATTGCCATGCTTGAGAGCAGCATGAGCATTAATGGGAGCAAGAATCCCCAAAACATAGGTTTCCCCATACTGAACTTCTGTTTGTGGTCCAGTGAAGCCAGCCAGCAACTGCATCAAAGAAGAGAGACAACTGAACTACTAAAATCCAGAGAGAACAATGTAAAAACACAAATAAAGTAAAAAAATATTTTACATTTAACGGGTTGGTTCACCCAAAAATGAAAATTCTGTCATTTACTCAACCTCATATCATTCCAAACCCATTAGACTATAGTTCATCTTCAAAACACAAATGATGATATTTTACTGAAACCTGTGAGCTTTCTGTCCCTCCGTTGACAGTTACGCACTACCACTGAAACTAATCATGAAACTAATCCACATGAATTGAGCAGTTCAGTCCAAATTTCAGTCAAATTTTCAATCACTTTATAAGATTAATATATTGAATTTAAGCTTTTATTCACATATAAACATTCATCAAAGCCCGCATCAGTTATGGTATATGGAAGCCCAAGCATGCTTGCACACAGCATTGTTTGAGCTACTGCAAGCACCAATGAGGTTCGTTTTTATGTGTTACGCAACACGTTTAAGCTTCGGCAAGAACCAATGAGGTTCATTCTCGTGTTACACAGCACGTTTAAGCTTCGGCAAGAACCAATGAGGTTCATTCTCGTGTAACAGCACGTTTAAAGGGGGGGTGAAATGCTATTTCATGCATACTGAGTTTTTTACACTGTTAAAGAGTTGGATTCCCATGCTAAACATGGACAAAGTTTCAAAAATTAAATTGTACGTTTGAAGGAGTATTTCTGTTCCAAAAATGCTCCTTCCGGTTTGTCACAAGTTTCGGAAAGTTTTTTTTGAGTATGGGCATGTGTGATGTCAGGAATTTCCTTATACGGGTCCCAAGAGCACTTCTGCCGGAAGAACCGCGGGCGCGCGCACTCGTAGACCAGAGAGAGAAGAGCGAAAGCAGTTCGCCCATCAAAGCGCTGTGCTCGGCTTTAGGGAAGTCAATGTCACCAAAGAAGTGGGTTTTTGGTTGCCAGGGCAAGACAACCCTTCACAGATTCCCAAAGAACCCAGCGTTAAGGGACCAGTGCATGGAGTTTGTTTTTTCAGAGCATCATCAAAGGAGTTGTGTAAGACTGTTTGTTCCCTGCATTTCGACAATGCTTGTTTTATAAACAAATCCCAGACCGACGGATTTGCAGATCATCTAATGCTTAAGGATCGAGCAGTCACAATGATAAAGGTTCGCGGTCGTGCGTTGGAACGGTGAGTAAAACTGTTGAACAAATGTCTCTGTGTGTTGTTAGATCGGTTAGCACAGCTTTAGCTCCGCCCACACGGCCCGCCTTCAGCCGCTGGTTTTTTTCCGGAAAGACTCGGTACAGCCTATCTTTCTTTTATAAATATCATAAAACTAAAGACTTTTTGGAGATATGAAGGATGCAATACTACTCTATAGGTAGTCAAGATTAACAGGAGATTGAGTGAAAATAAGCATTTCACCCCCCCCCCCCCCCCCCCCCCCCCCTTAAGCTTCGGATAGAACCAATGAGGTTCATTCTCGTGTTATGCCGAGTTCAGACTGCATGATTTTAGCCCCGATTTTGGCTCGCCGACAGGTTTTGAGCAATCGCCGACAAATGCCCGAAATCACAGGCAAATCGGTGCTCGTTCACGCGAGTGACAATCACGCTGTGTGAATGAACAAAGACGCGATCTGAGAGAATCACCAATGAGTCGCCGACGCCCGTGAGATATTTGGCATGCTAAATATCTGGACCTGTCGGCGATTCAAAATCCTGCTGTGTGAAAAGTGTTCTGACTGAAAACTACATCAGCGATGACCGATAGCCAATGAGAGAGCAAGATACAGAGCATCGGGGAGTTCGGGGAGGAGTTATAGACCACAATATCTGTATTTTAATAGATATATTTACAATTATATCAAACAGAAACAAAGCACAAACATTTGCTTGACCAGCAGCAACAGCAGCACATTGCAACATTATTTATTTACCCCAAACTCTCTTTGCAGAACACACAGTCCTTGCTCCCCTTGTCTTCCCAGCCATTTCCTCACGCATAATGTTTTTCTTTTTCTCCTTTTTGCTGCAAATCAGTGCACAGACAATTTGGATCGCAAGCTTCTTGCAGGCTATCATTTTTAATAACAATTTCAAACTCGCGCGAGAACTGCGGTCTTACGCATGCGGGATTTTGCGTTATTTCGTTATCACTTCTCGCGTGTGTTTGGTTGCGAAATGTAGTTTGCGAGCCAGACAGAAGTTGTCGGTGATTATTCCTCCTGAAAGTCATGCAGTGTGAATCCTCCTGCCGCCGATGCATCGTGCAGTGTGAACACACCAGCAACTGAATGTTACCCTGGATAGTCATGCAGTGTGAAAAGAACAGTGACCCGACTACTTTGAAAATCGTGCAGTCTGAACTCGGCATTACACAGCACGTTTGAGCTTCAGCAAGAACCAATGAGGTTCATTCTCGTGTAACACAGCATGTTTGAGCTTCTGCAAGCACCAATGAGGTTCATTCTCGTGTAACACAGCATGTTTGAGCTTCGGCAAGAACCAATGAGGTTCATTCTCGTGTTACACATCACGTTTAAGTTTCGGCAAGAACCAATGAGGTTTATTCTTGTGTCAGACAGCACATTTAAGCTTCGGCAAGAACCAATGAGGTTCATTCTCGTGTCACACAGCACGTTTAAGCTTCGGCAAGAACCAATGAGGTTCATTCTCGTGTTACACAGCACGTTTGAGCTTCAGCAAGAACCAATAAGGTTCATTCACGCACGTAGGGTGAGGTCTGTCGCTATGCGCAGTTCCTGCATTAACCTGGGTCAGAACTACCCTTGTGCAACTCTTTGAGTGCCTTGGCCTGATACACTAGCAGGAGGGCCATGGCATGCAGGCAGAGGCAGAGACGCCTGTCCAGCATTGCTATAAGCCTTGGCCGTAATCACGGATGAAAACTTACAGGCCTTGAATGGGAGATGCGTATTACCCCGGCAGATGGCAGCATTTTAAAGCCATAGCTGCATCGCAACAGCACGCTCCACTGGGGGAGACCCACGTACCCCTTGGCCACCCAACCATCGAGGGTGTGGAGGAGGCTCCGGGGAAGAAAGGCACTGGAGTGGGAAGCTGCTGTTCAGCATACCCCACCCAAAGATACCAATCATCCAGTCTTGAGCGTTTGGGACACAGTGGAGGATTTCACTCGAGCCTGACGCTCTCAGCGACGCAAGCAAGGATGCTTGAGCTTCTGTTTATGTTCGCTGAACAATGTTCATATTTGAATAAAAGCCTAAATTCAATCTGTTCATCATATATAGTGATTACATTTGGACTAAACTGCTCAAAGTGTCAAAGTGGTTGTTGCGTAGACTGTCAATGGAGGGACATAAATATCTTAGATTTCATTAAAATTATCTTTGTGTTTTGAAGATGAACGAAAGTCTTATGGGTTTGGTACGATGTGAGGGTGAGTAAATGATGACGGAGGCAGGGCTCAGATTAAGCCAGTTTTAGGTCTTAAATTAGGGCACTGAAGTAGCTTTTTTTTAATGGTGCCTTAAAAAAACATTAGTGTGCATCTTTAGACAAAACAATGGCACTGACATAAAACAGCTCAAATATGCATTTTAGTCTTGGACTAGTTAAAGGTATAGCGGAGGATTTTCTTTTTCCAGGTAGATCATCAAGACTATTGGTCCTTCTAAGTGTCAATCATTCTGGTGATATGTTTACATAAGGCCGTCGTACGTGCTCGTGCACACGATTCACACGATGGCATGCGCTCAAAACACAGGTTGGGCTTCCCACTGATGCCTCAATCGCAAAGTTTCTTGACAGGTAAAGTTTGGCATGCTATTTGGAGAAATCCATTTAAAATCACTGCTAGTAAAAGTTAATGTAAGCTATGATTAGCTTGTGCATGCTTTCTCGTGCACGTTTAATAGGCGTTCCCTCTCGGGAGCAGGTAGAGTGTAGTGCATGCATTTTTTTCAAAAAGTGGAGAGGGCGGTTCTTTTCTAAAAATCGGAAAAATCCTGCGCCATACCTTTAAGACAGTCTACGCAACAACCACTTTGACACTTTGAGCAGACTTGTCTGTGAGTCTGGGCATAAAAGTAATAAAGTTGAGTTTTAAAAAATGTAATTTTTTAATAAAGTAATAAAGTTTTAATTATTAATAAAGCAATAAAGTAAAAAAAAAATGGAAATATTTAATACTTACAACTCTTCTTGTCGATAACCTAAAGGATCTTTCACACTGTAGGTGGAACCCAATGAGATACCAACAATAACAGCAGGTAGAACTAAACAGAAAAAGATTTATTGACATTTAATGACATTATATATTGGATATATTATTTCATATTTAGGGTTTAGTCTTATGTTTGATTTTGCAGTTAATACCCAGGATGCAGGGGTGGGTGAAATAAGAAAAAACGATTTATTCATAGAAATGTTGGTTGATAACAATATACACAAGTATACACCTTTCTTTCTTTCATTTTTGGAAAAGTGATTAAAAAAAATGCTGAAAAACATTTTAATTAAAATACAGTCATGTACACTGCAGTAAAGCTACTTGATCAATATAACTAAACAATCATTTGAAATACAGTTTTATAATATCTTCTCACAGAGTCAATAGTGTTTTCTTTTTTTCTAATACAAGCAAGACTTCGTATTTAGTTTAAAGGAGAACTCCGGTCAATTTTAACATTGAGCTAATTTTTTGTACATTTGGAGTGCTGTCAATACAGAGAACAACGACAAAAATCTGTGTTGCCTACACCGTGTTATCCTCTTTTTAAAATTTGCACCCTGTTGACTTCAATGGGGCAAGTTTTAAACCTGCTTTTAGCCTCTTAACATCCTTGATGTGTCATTACAAGTGCACAGCAGGGGCGTGTCTAGAGCATTTTCAGTGGGGGGGCCATGCTGGGGCAGGCACTGCCTCCAAACGGGGTGGCCGTCAGTGACCAAAAAAAAAAAAAGCTAAATTCTACAGTATACAGTATTACGTAAATCCTATTGATTTTTTTTTTTTACTTGATTACTTACTTGTAAACTTGTAAGTTACTTGTATACAAATGTAGTAATAAAGCACATTTTTGATTCATTTATTTTTTTGTCATCCCTGTATATATTCATTAAGTTAAATTTGAGAGCCAGTGTTTATTATTTTTAGTGTTTTCATAAAACTAACAAGTTTATAAAATAAAAGCAATTTTAATGAGCAATTTTAAAAACCCAGAAGCAGAAACAATGTCAACTATTTTATTTTAATTAGTTTGACCATTACAATACAGTAGTTTTATTCACAATCTCTTTCAAATAATAATAAATAAATAAATAAATAAATCCCCCCACTGTAATAATTCAAATGGTTTGGCCAAAATATCATTGTGTTTCATTCAACATTTCTTTCAGGTTAATTTACAAAAAAGCTGAGTTTTAGCACTGTAACAGTTCAAATGAAAACACCACAGTTTAAAAATAAAATATGGAACCATTACATTGTGCTCTGCTAATATATTAAAGAACAGTCATTAGTTTAGAAACAATAAAAACAGTAGCAGAAAGAGAGGAAAACAGTCGAAAAAGAAAGAAGGCAGACCTCAACTAAAACAGCTGGATTTTTCTGTTTCGGTGGTGACTGGCAAACCGTCTAACAAAATTACGGTGCTTTTACGGTGCGTGTTCACTGGCACGGTGCGAGTGGAGCAGAGCGAACGTTTTCAATTCATTCCTATGGAAGTCGAGCTTCACGCTCGCGCAGTTTCATTTTGGGATTGACAGCGGACCGGAGAAAGCGTTGAGAGCGACCGAGAGCATCAAAAGGTTGGGCAGTTCTCGACAAAGCTTGTCTATTTCTAAATGTAATCGCGTGCATCGCTGATGATTATACTGTCCGTGTGTTGAAAAAAAACTTAGATTAAACACACTCGCAACAGACACACCCCAAAGCGGAGACGTTAGGCTACAGCGTTGCCAGCGGCACTGAGCGGAGTTTTGCCGCTGTAGTAGACATTGTAGTATCCTGGAGTATCCACTAGGTGTCATCTGTATATTAGAGTTGTTGGGTTTTATCTTGGTAAATGTTGGTGGAAGAAGATGTGCCATGTGGGAGGCATAGAATGTTTGATGCCTGTTGCTGTAACTGCTGCAAACAGAAAGTAAAGGATTAACTTCAACTCAATACATGTGGTGGTGATTTATATGGACGATATCACATTTCTGGCGACGAGGATGGGTTATTAAGATGCAACTTTAGACCAAATTCTGAGGGATCGGCTTGTTTGTGGCATAGATGATGATCGAATTCAGAGACGGTTGCTTTCAGAAGCAAATCTGACATTTGAGACTGCTTTTAAAATTGCAGTGGCCACTGAAGCCGTAAGCAAAAATGTGCTCGATTTACAAAATAAATCCGGTGTACAGGCATGTAACAGCATCATGTTTAAAGAGAGGAAACCAGATTACTGGAAAAGAGGATAATCTGGTGAACAGAAAGAAATCAGAAAATGTCACAGATGCAGTGGGAAAAACCACAAAGCCAATGAATGTAGATTTAAGAAGGATAAATGTTATGTGTGCGGGAAAATCGGACATATCGCCAAAGCCTGTCGAAACAAAAGCCAACAGAGTGGACACGCAACAACGGGAAAAGGTGGAAAAGGAGTGCGTCCGCATCGAGCATTCAATGTAAGTGAAAATAATGAGAGTGATGAATCTGAAGAAACATTCACTTTGGCATGTGTAAAAACTGAGGCATTGAAGAAAGTGAAACCCCTCATTGTTGAGTTGCATGTTAATGGCAGACTTGTAAACTTTGAGATTGATACAGGATGTAGTGTCAGTCTTATGAATGAGGGAATGTACAAGGACATCTGGAAAGATTCAGAAGCTCCCAAATTGAGACTTACACAAATCAAATTGAGAACTTATACAGGAGAGCCAGTAGAGATAGTGGGTGTGGCTGATGTACAAGTAAAATACCAGCGGCAGGAAAAGAAAATGCCTCTTGTCATAGTGAAAGGAACAGGACCATGCTTACTAGGCCGAGCCTGGCTTGAAGAAATTCAACTACAATGGAGTGAGATAAAGCTGGTTCAGTCGGAGGTGATGACATTGCAACAGGTGCTATCCAAGCATGAGGAAGTATTCAAAGAGGAACTTGGGACATTAAGGGGTACTACTGCTACTCTTCACGTGCCAACTGATGCCACACCACGGTTTTTCAGACCTAGACCCGTGCCATATGCCCTGAAAATAAAGGTGGAAGAAGAGATTAATCGACTGCTACGGGACAAGATCATCTCACCTGTTAGGTATTCAGAGTGGGCAGCTCCTGTTGTTCCTATCTTGAAACCAGATGGCAGTATAAGATTATGCGGTGATTACAAACTCACAGTTAATAGAGTGTCAACATTGGAACAGTATCCAATACCCAGGGTGGAAGATCTTTTTGCTCTATTGGATGGAGGAAAGCAGTTCACAAAATTGGACATGAGTCACGCATACCAACAAATCATCATGGATGAAAGCTCCAAGAAATACTTGACAGTGAATACACAAAAAGGGTTATTCACATATAATCGTCTACCCTTCGGAGTGGCTTCAGCTCCTGCTATCTTCCAGAGAACAATGGAGGGATTGTTGCAGGGTATTCCTGGAGTAGTTGTTTATCTGGATGATATATTGGTGACTGGCGTAAACCAATGAAGTCACTTGAAGATACTGGATAAAGTGCTGTCGAGACTGAAAGAAGCTGGTTTGCGACTGAAACGAGTAAAATGCGTGTTCCTGGCGGATGAGGTGGAATATTTAGGCCACAGAGTAGATGCCCAGGGTCTACATCCTCTGGGAATTAAAGTGAAAGCTATTGAAGAAGCACCAGAACCAAGGAATGTCACAGAGCTTAAAGCATACCTGGGACTGCTTAATTATTATAACAAGTTCCTTCCAAACCTGGCAACGCTGTTGGCCCCACTACATCTGCTGCTGAGAAAAGATGTTCAGTGGATGTGGAAAAAGCCACAGCAAGAAGCTTTTAAAAAATCTAAAGCTTTACTAAAATCGGCAGAGGTGCTAGCACATTACTCATCAGATTCATAACTGGTTTTGGCTTGTGACGCCTCACCCTACGGGGTTGGTGCAGTGCTCTCGCAGCGTATAAAAGGAGAGAGTGTGGAGAAACCCCTTGGGTTCATGTCTAGGACATTAACGCCTGTGGAGAAACGTTATTCACAACTGGACAAAGAAGGCTTGGCTGTGATTTTTGGCATCCATAGATTTCACAAGTATTTGTATGGTCGTGCATTTACAATTTGCACTGATCATAAGCCCTTGATCCATTTGTTTAATGAAACAAAAGCAGTTCCTCAAATGGGATCACCCAGAGTGCAAAGGTGGGCTGTGATGTTACAAGCATATCAGTACAACATTGTTTACAAGCCAGGAAAGTACCATCAAAATGCTGATGCGCTGAGTAGACTTCCAGTGCCAGGGGAGGGAGAACCTGATGACACTAATGATCAAGTGCTGATGATAGACTTAATGGACGATTCGCCTGTAAGTGCAGCACAAATTCGGAAGTGGACATCACATGACATAACACTCTCCATGGTACATGAGTACATCTTAAAGGGTTGGCCTGAGAAAGTAGAGCCACATGTGTTACCGTACCATCACAGGAGAGATGCTCTGAGTGTCAAAGATGGATGTGTGACTTGGGGAGCGAGAATCGTCATATCATCGCAAGGTCGAGCGGCTATATTGAAACAGTTACATCAGACTCATTCCGGCATGTCCAGAATGAAAGGATTGGCCCGATCGTACATGTGGTGGCCTGGTATGGATCAGGATGTAGAGAGAGTGGTTCAGAAATGTGAGGTGTGTCAAAGTTTCAGAAAGGCACCTGCTCAAGCTCCTTTGCACCTGTGGGAGTGGCCAGGCTCACCCTGGGAAAGACTTCATGTAGACTACGCAGGGCCCTTTTTGGGAAGAATGTTCCTAATTCTGGTAGATTCTCATTCCAAGTGGTTGGAAGTTTATCCTGTAGGCCACTTCCCAAATTACAATTGAGAAACTGAGAATGTGTTTCAGTACACATGGATTACCTAAAATGTTAGTGTCAGACAATGGAACGTGTTTTACCAGTAACGAGTTTGAAACTTTCATGGTGAGAAATGGCATTCAACATGTAACCTCAGCTCCTTATCATCCTTCTTCAAACGGCCTAGCTGAACGTGCTGTTCAAACTTTCAAGGAGGGGATGAAAAAGATGAAAGGTGACACCGTGGAGACAAGAGTAGCAAGATTCTTATTTAATTATAGAATCACTCCTCATGCAACAACTGGGTTATCACCTGCTCAAATGCTAATGTCACGGAAGTTGAGATCCACATTTGACTTACTCATTCCTAATGTGAAGTCCAAAGTTTTGAAAAAACAGCAGAAACAAAAAGAAGGCCATGATAAAAGTTGCAAACTCAGAAGTTTTGAAGTTGGAGATTCAGTGTACGTGAGGAACTATGCTGGTGGACCTAAATGGATTCCTGCAGTAGTGGAATGTTGTACAGGACCTCTTTCATACAAGACTGCTCTGGGGCATGGACAAACTGTGAAAAGACATGTGGACCAAATAAGAAATCGTTGTACAGATGAGATGCTTGAGATTGTACTACCCACAGAGAGTGAACAGAATGGTGACACTTCTGCATTGCCTAGTGCGGAGGTTGTCAATGCACCTGCAGACAAGGAGATGTCTGCCCTTGAGAAAGAACAATCGCTAGAATTGACTGTTGTAGAAAAAGAGACTAACCAACCTACAAATCTGAGAAGGTCTGTAAGAGAGAGACGTTCTCCAGCTTATTTGAAAGACTATGTTACATAAGTCAAGTCAGTAAAAAACAAAACAATGAATGCAATCTAACTGATAGTTGTTGATGTGTTATATTTTGTAAATAATGTTATTAGTATTTAGTCGGTGATATTGGTGGTAATAGTATTAATAATTAAAAAAAAAAAAAAAAAAAAAAAAGAGTTAACTAATTGATAGCTTAAGGAGGAGGGGATGTAGTATCCTGGAGTATCCACTAGGTGTCATCTGTATATTAGAGTTGTTGGGTTTTATCTTGGTAAATGTTGGTGGAAGAAGATGTGCCATGTGGGAGGCATAGAATGTTTGATGCCTGTTGCTGTAACTGCTGCAAACAGAAAGTAAAGGATTAACTTCAACTCAATACATGTGGTGGAGATTTATATGGACGATATCACAGACATGCACCGTGACTCCAAGATTACCGAGTCTGTCATGAGTCATGGTAGTGCGTAAATGTGTTTTTATGAGCTTAAAGGTATAGCGGAGGATCTTTCCAAATTTTAGATAAGAACCGTCCTCTCCACTTTTTGAAAAAATGCACATGCGCAACACTCTACCTGCTCCCGAGAGGGAACGCCTATTAAAAACGTGTGCGAGGTTCTCCTCTTGCACACTCTGTTTACAAGTTTACATTTACATTTAGCAGACGCTTTTATCCAAAGCGACTTACAGATTAGGACTTAGTTAAGCGAGTCATCATGAAAAGGCAAAAACAACGCAAGAAGTGCTCAAAATACAAAGTTCAGGCATTATTCAGAGTAGCATAAAGGGACTTTAAGGGGACTTTTTCCCTTTTTTTAAAGGGAAAGGGAAGGGTTTTTTTTTTTTTTTTTTTTTTTAAGAGGTTAAGTGCTCACGGAAGAGATGGGTTTTCAGTTGTCTTTTGAATGTTGTCAGGGATTCTGCATTCCGGATGAGGGTGGGGAGAATGTTCCACCAGCATGGAACTGTGTATGAGAATGTTCTGGTAAGAGATTTTGTGGCTCTCTGTGATGGAACCACGAGACGTCGCTCGTTGGCCGATCGTAGGCTTCTGGTAGGGATGTAGGCTCGTAGGAGTGAGTGAAGGTAGGAGGGAGCTGAGCCTGTGATAGATCTGTAAGCAAGCGTCAATGCCTTGAACTTGATGCGAGCAGCGAGAGGTAGCCAGTGCAGAGAGATGAACAGAGGAGTGACGTGTGCCCTCTTGGGCTCGTTGAAGACAAGATGAGCTGCAGCGTTCTGGATCATCTGTAGAGGTTTGGTTGCACATGATGGAAGTCCAGCCAGAAGAGCATTGCAGTAGTCCAGCCTAGAAATGACCAGGGCCTGGACGAGAAGTTGTGTTGCATGCTCAGTAAGGAAAGGCCTGATCTTCCTGATGTTGTGCAGTGCAAACCTGCATGATCGGGTTGTCTTTGAAATGTGATCTGTGAAAGTCAGCTGGTCGTCAAACGTTACTCCAAGATTTCTGACCGACCTTGATGGGGTGATTGATGATGAGTCTAGCTGGATAGTGAAGTCGTGCTGTAGAGATGGATTGGCAGGGAGGACGAGAAGCTCAGTAGTTGCTGTCGGCATCGCTCATACAAGATTACTTTCCAAAAGAAGATTTGCACTTTTTCTCCAAATAGCATGCCAAACTTTACCTGTCAAGTAGAAACTTCGCGACTGAGGCATCAGTGGGAAGCCCAACCTGTGTTTTCAGCGCACGCCATCGTGTGAAACAATCTCCCAAAAACACTCTGATCTTGTTTCTCTTTTCTGAGGCCTTTCTCTTCTTCTCATACAGTTCGTACAAACTTTTTCTCTTGCGACCCTCAGACATTTTCAAAGGACCCGGTGAAACGGCGAGCTTCAATGAATGGCTGAGCTCTAGCTCGCCACACATAAACACCTGAAAGTGCACATGCGCAGAAAGCGAAAACTTAGGGACGAGCACGTACGACAGCCTTACGTAAACATATCACCAGAATGATTTACACTTAGGTGGACCAATAGTTTACACTACCCACCCGGAAAAAGAAAATCCTCCGCTATACCTTTAAGTGCAGAGAAGCTGCGCTCACAACTTGCAACCGTGTTTCTCTGGCGCTGCACTTCTTTGAATAGCGAACTTCAGAAGGATTGGCCGTAAAATGAACCAATCACAAGACATCTTATAGGGGGGGCACCTGGGGTGGCCACGTAGACCCGCCCCTGGTGCACAGGTCATGTGAGTGATTCCTTCGGGGGGAACGCTGGTTAATCTGACTGCAGTAGATGTGAAAGATATGAATAAAAATGATGTTTATTCAGCCAGCGCACATACATGTATTTTCTTCCTGTTTTCGAGTGGAAGGCCACAGTAGTCGATTGTCGAGTTAACACGCGTGATCATAGGTACTAAACCTATGCGCGTGAACTCGACAATCGACTACTGTGGACTTCGACCGAAAACAGGATGTAAATACAGGTATGAGTGATTTCTGAAGACTTATAAATACTTTGTAATCTTCAAAAACATACTGAAAACCTTTTGGCGATTATATATTGGCCTATGTTTATACTCGACATGCTTGAAACGCATGGTTACTCTAGATAATGCTTAAAGGAGTAGTTCACTTTAAAAGGAAAATTACCCCATGATTTACTCACCCTCAATCCATCCTAGGTGTATCTTACTTTCTTCTTTCAGACGAATACATTTGAGTTAATAAAAACCCTGACGCTTCTGAGCTTTATAATGGCAGTGGATTGCAACCATGCGTTGAACCAAGCTCAAACAAGTAATAAAAACTCAGTGAGTGTTTTAGCGCAATTTTCTCACATCATGGGATCACAACACTAAGAGATAGTAAATCTTTTCCTGGATTTTTTTTGTGCGTTCCCGAGATTAGACCTTCCTTAACATAATGCAGAAAACCCGAAGTCTCTAGGTGGTCTGGTTGAGGAGTAGATAGAAGTGCAAGATTGGTGCGCACAGACAGAACAGAAATCATGAGTTAACAATCGCAATTTTGTCCGGTGGAAAATTGCGCTAAAAAGTGCATCCATCCATTATAAAAGTGCTCTACTACACGACTCCGGGGGGTTCATAAAGGCCTTCTGAAGAAAAACGATGACTTAGTGTAAGAAAAATATTCATATTTAACACGTTACAAATTAAAATTCTAGCTTCCAGCCAAACACAGTCTAATTGCGTCTAAAGCGCAACTTACGACGACAGAAGTAGCATGGCGTAGCGTAAATATCAGCAATATGTCGCACAACTCCCATAAGTTGCCCTTTAGACTCAATTCGAATCCGTATGTTCTTTTGGCTGGAAGCTTCTTTTGAGCTTCAAACTGATGGTTGCAATCCACTGCCATTATAAAGCTCGGAAGTGTCAGGGTGTTTATTAATATAACTCCGATTGTATTCTGAAAGAAGAAAATCATATACACCTAGGATGGCATGAGGGTGAGTAAATCATGGGGTAACTTTCATTTTAAAGTGAACAACTCCTTTAATAATAACTGAGGTACTTCCCTCACCGTTATCGCTTCTTTATGCTGGTAAGAAAAAGTCACTGTGAGAGGGTCAATTCCACACAATCATACAGTACTTTAGATGATTAACGTTCAACAAACCTTAAAGGGATAGTTCACCCTAAAATGACAAAAAAGTCTTTATTTATTCACCCTGGTGTTGTGATAATGCCACATGCCCTTCTTTCTTCTTCTGATCATAAGGGGAGAAGTTTTTCTTTTTTTTTAAATGCCACTTGCACTCATCCATATAATGGCAGTGAATAGCGGACAACATGTAGCTTTTAAAAAATATCCAAAAGTATCACAAAATGATCCCATGCAACACGTTTCTTATATTCCATGTGTACTGGGGGTATATAAAAAAACAAGCCAAACAAAAGTTTTATGTATTTTTCTTATGAAAATCCTGACCTTGGCAGTTAGTCTTCTCTGCACGGCTGCGCAATGTGTGCATTCTATTAGTGCCGCAGTTCACTCCATCTTGCCCAGAAAAAGCACACAAGTTGTGAGAAATCAAGATTAACAAAAATGCAACATGAAATGCCTACACTGTAAAAAAAAAGTGTAATTTTACAGGTAATTGTCTGTATTTTTTACAGAATTTTACCGTTTCATTATACAGCAAATATCTGTAAAATAAAAGGCATTTGCTGTAATTTAAAGGTCCATTGTTAAATTTACAGGTAATTGCTTGTATTTTGGTTTTACAGCAATTTTACGTTTTTTAAAAGGAACTTGTCTGTATTTTTACAGAGTTATGTGTAATTTTACAGAAATTATTAAGTAATATTTTACAGATTTTTTCTGTGAAATTAGAAAACAAAGAAAAGAAGGTATAACTGCGGAAATCAGCATCTATTCAATATGTTTTCCTTACAGATTATTAAGCATGTGGGGGCTAAAGTGAGTTTTTTTAAGGTTAAATAAAAGTATTTGTACCATAGACTGTGATTTGTACATACAGTACCCTACATAGACTACAGTAGGCCTGAATTATTTTTTATTTCACATTTTATTTTATACTCATTTCGATCATTATTTCATTGTCTTATTCTCCCATAATTTCATGTATATTTTATGAATATTTTTCCAAATCTCCGTTGCTTCACATAGAGCATCACAGTCCCGCCCACAGCCGGTTCCGGAAGTAAAAATTCAATACAATTTCTCCATTGACAGTTGGGATATAAGCCATAAAAATGTAACCATACATGGTAGACTTAAAACCAGCTACGGCTGTACTAAGCGATTATATATGCTCATATAACCGCCAAAAGTTCATGGGGCACTAACCTTGTTTTGGGATAAATGCCTTTTATTCGCGATGTCTTGGAGAAGTACTTCATTACCCACAATTCTGAACAATCCCACAGTGATGCATCTGATTGGTGGAGCTTGTGTAACTGTCTGGTTAAACCCCGCGAAAGTCCGTGAAGACTGAAGATCATTTTAAAAAAAAACTGTGTTTGTTGCGTTTTTTGCACGGTAGACTTATCAGTGCAATCATGATCTCCTTGGCTGCCATGATGGCTTTTTTCAAGGAGGAAAACAAAAGTGTTAAAAGGGGTGAAAACCACTTCAAATCGGGTCATGTAGTTGAGTGTAGCGTGTCCGAGGGTCAGCTTGTGGGTTTTGTAAGGGCCAGCATGAGGGACAAGACCTACAAAGTTGTGGTGAGTTTGGCAAGGGAGATGGCAACGTTAGTTAGCATTATCGTTCACTTTAGCTAGGCTACTGTAGCCTCCATATGGTATGAGTCATATCAAGCATTTTATGATGCCACTGTCAAAACAATATTTAGCTTAGGCATACCTCTTCATGCATTTACTGAACATTTGTGTAATAATTTATTCATGGCAAGTTAATAAACTGAATATGATGCACTTTCTGGTTTGCTGACCATCAATGTTTAATTTTCACTTGTTGTGATTAAGAAAATACATTAAATGTTATTACAATTAAGGATGAACTATAACTTCATGAATAAAATGAGCATGGACCACAAGTGGGAAATTGTTGATGCATTTGTCTGCAACCTGCCCGTGGGCCGTTGAAACTGATGAGCAGAACGCCGCGGACCGCCAAAACTATTAAACCTTGCAGGCTGTTGGTGACCCGGCTACCGGCAGTTTCATAAACACGTCCACACACAACACAACATGCTAGACATTACAAATAATTGTAAAGTTGGAACCTTTGAACAAAAACATCTTCAACCTGTCCTGTCAGCAGAGTGTCCTGTAATATTGAGAACAGGCGCGCTCAACTCCCAAATCATTTATGGGTGCGAGTAATAAAAAAAGTTATCAAAAATAAAGACGAAAACCGCACTCTCAAGGTATAATTTCATGAATTTATTGTAACCATGTCAACACAGACGCGTTTCGACCTAAGCCATCATCAGTGTGTAGCAGAGTGTCCCTGTGTCATAAAGGGCTTAACTTGAAATAAACACACAAACTACACACTGAACACACACGCTAAACCATCTCATTAAACATGTCTTTTCACAAAATAATTGTAATTTTCTTTCTTTCTTTTTTGTTACACGATAAAATACACGATGATAAATATAAAATTCAATACACAATACCTATAAAACACTATTATTTACACGATTACTACTGAAAGAACTGCTATAAACAAGAGAAAAAGTTCGCGTGGCTGTCGTCAGATTTAAAAAGGCTCTTTCGCGGTTGTGGCTTCAGTTGACTTCAGTGAGGCGCGGTGGTTTATGGGATGAGTAGTTCCTTCGCTCGGAAATGAAAATATGTACACAGTCTTGTACCTTTGACTTTTTTTGGATTTTCTCGTCGTTTTTTAACTCGAAACGATATGTTGTATGCATATGAGTTCAGCCGTAGCTGGTTATCCTCAGACATGCTCTAAAACTCTTTAAATACGGATTTTCCAAAACGTCTATGGGAGAAATGAATGGGAAATTTACTTCCGGCACCAAAGCGCTCTCGGGCTGTGGGTGGGACTGTGATGCTCTATTCAGGGCTTTGTGTGTGTGTGTGTGTGTGTGTGTGTGTGTGTGTGTGTGTGTGTGTGTGTGTGTGTGTGTGTGTGTGTGTGTGTGTGTGTGTGTGTGTGTGTTTGAGTGCGCGCGCGCGATGACGCAGGTTCAAATTCATTTCCGCTGTTTACTCCCGCCCACAACGGTTAACGTTAGCTGATCAGTCGAGTTTGGGCAAGCGGGAGATTTGAATTCAGTCTATTCTCGTGAAGTGGATTGTGAGATCAACAGTGGTTCAAAGCAATCGTATTCCTCAAGAGCAGCCGTGAGCAGGAGCTGTTTTCAGTCAGTCCGTTTGGATTCTTCGGAAATAACGCCGTTTTCAGTGAGCCTTGTTCGTCACAGCGAGCGGACATCATGCCAACCGATCACCGGCTGAGGTAAGAGTCTCATTATACTAAGTTACATGTGAACGATATTTTTATTACATTTGTGTTAAGTTTACAGTTTTCAAGCTAACGTTAGCATTCTTAAATGATGTTCAGTTAACTGGCGAGAGCTGGAGGGCAAAACACTGAAAATGTAGCATGCGTCTTTACATTTTCCATCTGTTTTAAGAAAGATCAGTTGAACCCACATCTCAAAAGACCTAACACGAGCTTTCGTAGACTTGTTAACTTATACATATCAAAGTCCGTTTAATTGTATATAAAATCTTCGTTAATACGCGATACTATCTGTCAGTAAATCAATCTCTTAAATGGCGGGACATTTTGAAACACTGCCTGGAAGCTGAAAACTCTTCTCTTAAAAAATATCCTTGGTTTTAATTATAGTAAAATTATAGTAACCACGTTTTTGGCGGATTTTTATTACTATTTTTAATAACCACAGTTATACTACAAATAGGCCTACCATGTTTTTTTGTTTCTTTGTGGTTAAACCATAGTTGATTTTCGTAAGGGTTAACGTGGCTATCAAGACTGTTAAGAAAACGAATTCAGTAAATACTGTACTTGATGATACAGGAAAGCACATGAGACTAGAATATGAACACAACATGATAAATTGCATATTCTGGCTGCATCTGCTTGCCAACACGCAAGTTAACGTTAGCTATAGAATGCATATGTGCATATATTAGGCTTATAAAATAAAAGTTGATAGAATGTTTGTGTTCTGATGAAGAAATGAACTTATCTACATTTTGGATGAACTGGGTTCATCATAGTAGCCTTTTTCATAGGATACTTTTGATCATTGGTTATGAAAATTGCATTGATCCAGATGAACAGAAAGTTAACTTACACCCCTAGGTGTCTCAGCTCAAACCTTCACTATTAGCCTTTCCTGCTCAGCTTCCAGATCATAGTCAGTTGAGGATTTGCATTGTCCCAGTGGAACATATTCTGACATGTGTAAATGTAATACTGAGTTGTTAAAGTTTTTTTTTTTTTTTTTTTTTTTTTTTTTTTTTTTGTGATGTCAGGTCAAGTGGAAAGCAGAATGATCATGGCAAACAAGGTATGGGAATAAGTAATTTAAAATATTGTTATGGCTGAGTCATCTGATTCCATATGATTGCACTAAAAGTGGCAGAACATTTAATTTGTTTTATACTGTATTTTCCCATGTGAATATTCATTTGATCCTTGTGAGGCCACTGGAGCTGCACAAGGTTTGGTTTTACTACAGTAAGACCACGATTGTGTTAGATTCCACCCATCTATTTATTTATTATTATTTTTTTTTATTTTTTTTTTGTAGTGTAACTAGGCTCTGTCATTTAGAAACATGACTTTTCCTATCACTTAATGACATATATCTCTACCTTTCATTCCAGCCAGAGGATCTGACGGTTGCTGCTCGCATCTCAGCCTACCTGATGGAAAATTCTTGCTGGATGAATGACCTTCACCTTCAACTCAACCTTGCCAAGACAGAACTGCTTATGGTTTCAGCCAAACCATCCTTGCTGTGTGATCCTGCTGATTTGCCTTATACAACACCAGAAAGATCCGGCCCTTCCTATCGGAGCCACACAACTCCTTGTCTAAGCTCTTGTTCTATCCAGACTGGACTATTGTAATGCTCTCCTGGCAGCTCTTCCAGCATCAGTCAAACCTCTGCAACTGATCCAGATGCTGCAGCAAGACCTAAACTCACTGCTTCAGATCTATGTGTCTCCAGAAGCTTGTGTTCTGCAAGTGAACGGCGCCTTGTGGTGCCATCATCCCAAAGAGACACAAAATCACTTTCACTGACCTTTCCCTGGACTGTTCCCTGCTGGTGGGATGACCTGCCCAACTCAACACATTTTCAAGAAACTGCTAAAGATCCATCTTTTCATAAACACTTGACCCAATAATACTAAATCTTTGTTTTATAAAAAAAAAAAATAAATTGTGCACTGTGCTACACTAACTGGGACTTGTCACTGCACTTGTTGCTTCTATTGTTCTCTTAATATAAATATAAAGTCTTTTAATGTGGATATTTTTACATGTTCTAAATGATATACTAAACCTGTATTTCCTATCATTCACGTATATTGATGTTCAGTGTTTGTTTAATGAGTAATACTGTAAATGTGCAGGTATTCAGTACTTGTACGTTTAGTTAATTTAACAGAAATTGACTGTCCATTTGCTATTATTAAGTGCTTAATTAGAGATTGGTCAAAGTTGTGAAACTGGATCTGCAAAAAAATAAAAACTGTAAATATACAAACTTTGTATTTGAATTTATGGACTTATTACATTTTTATACTTAACTTCATAGTTATTTTACACAGAAAAACTATATATTAAAAGATAATTACTGTAGATAGACAGAGCATTATTATAAAATAACTTTATAAAACCCTAAATTTACAGTTTAACCTTAAAGTTAAATGTTCTTTTTATGTAATTTGCCATAATTTATCTGTTTTCCACGGTTTAATAAGCCATTATTTACAGTAATGTACTGTAACTTAATTAATTTTGACCGTAAAGTCAATTCTGTATTTTTACGGTTTTTGCCTGTAATTTTGTGAAATGGTAATTTGCTGTAATTTAACAGAACCCGTCTAGAAACTTTGCTGCCAGAGATTTACCGTTTTTTTACGGGATTTTTTTTTTACAGTGTAGAAATTCCCCGAAAAAAAGTATCTGTGTGCTATTTTAACCAAGTTAAATATCTCGGGGAAGTCTCAAACTCGCACGTCGCCCAGTAGTGCACAGAAGACCAACGGCTAAAGTCAGGATTTTTCTGCAAGTTTCTGTTTTTGTTGTTTTTTTTTCAAACCCTATAGTATACTCCCAGAACACTTGGAATATATGGCATGAGTCGCATGAGATCATTCTGTGATGCTTTGGCATATTTTTTAAAAAGCTTGATGCTGGTTGCTATTCACTGCCATTGAATGGATGAGTATGAGCAGGACATTTTGTTTTTAATTCTCCTTTTGTGGACACAAAAAGAATGAAGGGCATACGGCATTGGAACAACATCAGTTTGAGTAAATGATGAGAAATTATTCATTAAAGTTTGTGAGGAAAACTCAACAGAAAGCAATGAAAAAAAAAAAAAAGGATTTATTTTGCAGTGGTGCTAATGATTCAGCAGCAGAAAAGTGGCACAGGTAACACTAGCATAACCACACTAAAAATGTAAATATTTATACCAGTTGATACATTTACGCATATATCATTTTAACCTGTACTGAAAACTAGGGATGTGCACGAATATTCGAATTTTCGAATATTCGATCTGTAATTATTATTCGAAAAATAAAATACTATTCGAATTTTATCGAATTTATGAAGCCGTAATACTTTGCGGGTAGTAAATGCAGTGAATCCCTGATAAATCCCCAAGCACTAACTCGCAGTTATAATTAAATGCACTGGGTGGCACTGTGGCGCGTGTTTGACAAGTTGTTTGTATTTGATCATAATGTCGTCGTCTGCCTCGCGAAGTTTGGAATTACTAGTCGAAAATGAGGTTACTAAATGATTTTACAAAATGGAATTACTTTTGATCAAATGAATTAATAAATCTGGAGTTATAATATCTTCACCACAATGAGAAATCACATGAAATCCAAACTGCAGTCGACTGAGGAAAGACAGCTGTCCATCACTGTATCACGACTGCAGGTAAGCGCAGCTGTAGTGCGAGTGATCCGAGATGATAACTTATCTAATAGCAAAATGATTTTGAGATATTTCCTTCCTTTAAGTTTCGTTGAGAGAGAGGTTTAAGAACAGAAAACGCAAAGTGCTGTTAGAACTAGAAAACCGTTATCTTTGTTTCTCTAAAACGTCTGTCAGCGCAGCGCGTTTTCTTACTCGAGCATAAATTGCTGGCGCGCCTGCATGTGGATATTATTGTTTTTCTCCAAAAAAAAACAATGTTTCAACATAAACGTGAAACAATATAAACACGATAATCATATGCTGACTCGAGTGTATGTGTACGGAGGGCCGGATTAACATAAGGGCTAGGTGGGGCTGAAGCCCCAGGGCCCACGGAATTAGGGGGCCCGTGATTGGCTGGAGGAAATGAGATTGTCAAGTCATAGGTTGTTGATTTGTTTATAATAAAATAACAAGAAGTTATTGGAAAATGTGCCTGACTGATATAATTCACCGGCCAATCAAATTAACTCTACAATTTGCGCTATGACGTTGGGAAACACCTCTTTTCGTTGTGTTTTCATATAGAACATGGGAATAAATCGCTCGCAGGAGTTCAAAAATGATGAAAAAAAAAGTGATAGTGGTGAACAAAAAAGGAAAAACAAAGTCGAAAGGCAGAAAAGGGATGCAAAAATTCCTAAACTAACTACTTGGGTTCACTTTCATCCGTGCCCGTGGAAGACCCCGAGTGCAGCGGCAGCAGCCCACAGCTTCACCCTCCTGCCTCGTCACCGATCCGCGTGTTTTAGATGTCGAAGAAGGGAAGCAATTGCAGCTGAAGTAAGTTAATGAGTTAAGCACTATTTGGATGTTTCACGTGGAGACGTAAGGTATTTTCAATACGGGCTATAGGTGATTTTATTGCAGTCTGAATCGGAATGTCAGTGTTTTTTTCTCCCTCCACCCACCTGCGTAAAAATCCCTGCCGAATTACGAACATCAAGGTCCAATATATCCAAGGTTACACATGGGCATTTTTTGCCCCGATGAGTTTTTGTCTTATTGTAATATTACATAATATAAAATAAATATATCACACAAGTAAAAGCACAGTTTTCTCCAAATATCAGCACAATTGCTAATGTGATATATGTTATGCAACAATGAGTTGACCAATAAGTTAACATTGAGAGTTACGTTTTAGTTTATCGTCATTTCGCCGATGGAAATTACAAAATGAAACCACAGCAGAAACAATCTCTGAAACTGATAGGGGTGATTCGTTACTGAATAATTTGCGTTTTGAACGAATGGGTTCATTTAATGATACATTGACTCCTCGTTTGCTTCGTCGTTGAATCAAACAGCTGTTTGAATAAATCGGTTGAATGAATGACTCGCTTATTAAGACAGTGACTTGCCGCCACCTACTGGTAGTTTTAGTTTCAT
Source organism: Scardinius erythrophthalmus (assembly GCF_964197995.2). Classification (NCBI taxonomy): domain Eukaryota; kingdom Metazoa; phylum Chordata; class Actinopteri; order Cypriniformes; family Leuciscidae; genus Scardinius; species Scardinius erythrophthalmus. Next base: position 29,175,995 of record NC_138234.1, read on the forward strand.
ACTTAATGTACCCTTTAATTAGAAATAAAAAATAAAATATTTTTATATTTAAATATTAAATAAAATAACAATCATAGCATTTATGTAATTGTAAATGCAGTGTAAATGTATTAATATTTTTTTTACAGATATCCACATGAGAAACAATTACCATCTAGGGCTTTAGAAAGCAAATGTTTTATTAATGCTTACTTTGTCCCTTTAGATAAAATGAGAGAAATAGCCATAAATGCACTTATGGAAGGGGAGGGGGTAAAAATGTTTTATCAATAAAATGTTCCCAAAATGAACCAAGAAATTATGTGGAGTAATTTTTATCATGATGTTCCATCAAAATATGTGCAGTAGAGGGTTAATGTGTTAAATAGCCTGGACTATTTAGTGTGCAAAAATAATAATAATAAATAATGATAAAGAAAAACATTAATTAAATACATTGATTAAAAACAATAAAACAAATTTATTGCAGTAGAAGACTGTGGCGTGGCAATCAGATGAAAGGGGGCCCTTGGTGTTGCTATAGCCCCAGGGCCCAAAGTCCTCTTAATCCGGGCCTGTGTGTACGTTCTGTAACTACGATAACTGGCGCAATCTGCTTCTCTGCTTTATTAGGCGTTTTTTTCCGTTCGCGCTGCTTGAGCTTATATCCTTTTGTTCTTTATATTTTTTGGTTTACACATTTTCTTACTGTTTAATGTTTTCATTTAAAAGAAAACTTTTACATATTGTAAGCTTGTTGTGTATATTGCCTAATTGTAAGTTTCTTCATAAATGGTGACAAAAAAAAAAAAAACTTAAAAAATAAAGTTAAACGTCTTTTTCGTTAAACGTCATTTAAATAAACGAATATTCGAATATTCGAATTTTATGAGCCCGAATATTCGAATGCAATATTTTTTAAAAATGCCCATCCCTACTGAAAACCAAGATGTTAGTCACAAACTACACAATACATTAGTGTTTTGTTCAATGTCCCCTACCCCATCCGATAGCCAAGGAGACCTTTGGAAACCATTGGGGTGTTCCAGACACGTTTTTGAAGAGGAGGAACACATTAATGCCGTACAGAGTGTTCCAAGTGAACGTGGCCAACAGGAAGTACTGAAGCAGAGCTGTAAATGCTGTACAGGGACCCTCATCTGGGTACTTGTGATGGTCTGACTCAGGTACTATGTTCTGACCAGACAACTTTGCCACATTCCGATGTTGGACAGGGTTGTTTATGCCGAAGATGAAGAGAAGGTAGAAAACCGTCATGCTCATGCAAATGTTCACAACTAGCAGAGTAGGACTGCCTCCTCTTGACTTCCTGTGGCAAAGTGCATGAATATAAGCTATAAAAAGTTTCACCACTCAAATAGCTGTGGCTATGCTTAACAGTGTAAACTATAAGCCTTTACCTGGTTTTGATTTGGTACCCAGCTGTGACAGACAGACCCAGTACAGACAGAGCGCAGCCAATGAGACTGATCCAATGCAAGGCTTCAGAATACTGATAGTTGATATCAAATGTCTGCAGAAAATTACACTAAAATTATAGTTCCAATAGACTTTAATTCACAGCATCATAGACTTTACACTCTTAAAAATAAAAGTTATTTATTGGCATTTTTGGTTCATTTGCATTCCATGGAACATTTCCATTGCACAAAAGGTTTATAGTGGAGAACGGTTCTTCTGATTATTAAAAATGTTCTTTACACTAACAAAAAATGGTTCTTTTAAGAATTGTTCAGTTAAAGGTTGTTTGGTGAAGCAAAAATGTATCTTCTATGGCATTGCTCTGAAAACCACCTTTATTTTTTAGAGTGTACTGACCCATTTAAGTCAAATATCAATGAAATTTACAATTGCTACAAAATATCTTACCATCAGAATGGCAAAGTTTGCATTTTTTATTTTTTTCTGTTGACAGCTGCATACTGCATGACCCCAAGTGTTATTTGTTTTGGAGCAGCCTTCTGTACTCCAGTCATTTTTAGTGTAACTCCAAAACACACATGCAAAGTCGTTGAGGGATAGTGTGGAATCGACCTGAAAGTTCAACAATGTATTAATTCATGAACACCATACCTGTGCCGCCCTCTGTCAATATCACACTAAGAAAAAAATGGTTTAGAACTATATACTGAAAGGTTCTTTAAGGGAACCAAAACCCCCTTTTGGAACCTTTATTTTTTTAAGAGTTTCATTATTAATAAGCTACAGCAAGCCACAAACCACAAAAGCGGCCCAGAGGGAAGTGTGATGTTGGACTCACCGATGGTGTGAATGCAAACTCAATGTTGACAAGTTCAAGATTTTCTTGAAGGTTAGCAGATATTACTCTTCTCTTGGTATCCAGAGACAGTTGAAAGCTTTTTGACTGAAAGAACTGATCACTATCATAGAGGACAAACCCAACATCTTTATCAAAATCTACAGAAAAAGTGACAAAGTTACTATAGTTAAAATATCATTTTCAACCGATAATTTCATGTGGAATAATCACAAAATAAAACAAGGGGGAAAGTAGACCTTCACTGAAAGTCAATTTCATTTGAAGGTCAATGTTATCTTTGGAAATCTCAGCCTGTGTCGTATCCAGTTTTATTCTGTCAGGTAAAAAAGTATCACTTTGCCCTGAAGAAATGAAGAGAAACATGACTGTTAGGAGCATTCTAACATTCCAAACCCTTACAAAAAAAATAAATAATAATAAATTCAGTATACATAAGTAAAGTTCAAGTATATTTTTACTTTATGTATAAGTATAATAATATCAATATACTTGTAGTATACCTGAGTGTACTATTTCAATACTACTTAGGACAAAATTGGCCCACTCTTTTTAGTGCATAAGTGAACTTGTAGGTATACTGATAGTTCCCTTTCTGACGTTGTGTTGAAATACAGATACTAGGGGTCACTCTTGGGAGCCCCAATCACTTCTGATGTATTCAGAAAAGGTCAATGAAATTAGCATGTGGAACCAGAGCAAACATCAGCGGTCTCTCTCAGCGTTTGCAGAGATAAGTGCAGGGAGTTCCCATCAGCGCCGTTCTGAAAGAGGCACTTTCCTTAATAAAAGAGTGAATTCTTCTAAAAGAGCTGCACAGCAGATCACCTTTTTTCAAAAGATGCCGTTCTGTGCGTGTCCTCCTGGGTGCAGATGATTTCTCTCTTCGACGGCCACGAGTGATGTTTTCACTGTATGGACCACGCTCATGATGCAGGGTTCGTATGGGTGCTTGAAATCCTTGAAAATGCTTGAATTTTGATGTGTTTTCAAGGTTTGAAAAGTGCTTCAATTTTGGATAAAATACTTGAAAATGCTTGAAATTGCAACTGTTTTTCTTTCACAACAAATACCTATCTGACTGAAGTGTGTTTATTAAATGAAGAAATTAAATGTAGCTCTTCAGATATAGAGCGATTTGTACTACGTTGGCCAGAGCAAAAGTAGGCGGAGTTTTCATTTTGATTTCCGCGCTTGTTTGGATGCCCCGTTTTTATTGGCCGCGCGGCTAATCATCACAGAGTGCAGCGGCAAAAGTTGAACTAATTTTAACTTTGATCGCGGCGTGCGCGTGAACTCGCCATTTCTGCGCTCTGCTTTGGTCAACGCAGCAACAAATCGTCTTCACGCGGCGCAAGCCATTGAAACAAATGGGTTTCATAATGCAGCGCATTCCGTGTCCTGTCTGAAAGGGCCATTAATGACAGAGTACTTGGTGTGATAATGTAATGTTTGTAATACATGTCCGTTGTGTCACGTTCGTTTGTGGAATATGCAGTGAACATAGCCAAAGTTACAGCACAGTAACTGTAATGTTATCTACCCGCAACTTAAAACCTACAAACGTTAACCCAGTGCATAACAACAATCGTTGATTGCTGAACAGAAATCGTGTCAGATGGAGTGTCATACAAGTAGCCTACTGTAAGGTTGAGGATGGCTTTATGCAATATTTACACGGCTCCATTCAGATAAATGGATATGTCTTGATATAATGAAAACATTTTTTTTTTATTAATATAAGCTATTTATCAGGCAGGTGTCTGTGCCCTGTCAGAGTCTTCTGGGTTAAAATGGAATTACAGGTTGTTGTCCGCACTGTCTCAGATTTTGTTCAATCCTTGTCTATATCAAGAATGTGTCCCAAAACCAAGGCCTGTAAAATATTTCTGTTCAAATCCTGTCTTCATATTTTCAGCCCTTGAAATTACTTCAGTTTTACAGCCTGAAAATCACATTATCTGGGAAGCAATATTTGGACATTAATTTAATGAAAAGTATTATTCATAGGCATTATTAACTTAGACAGTGATACATTTTGAAAAATAAAATTTGTGGAAAAAAAAACTTTAAAATGGACCTTGAAAGTGCTTGAATTTGACCTTGGAAAGGGGTACGAACCCTGATGATGAAATAGCGTTCATGGATAGGTCGTACACTCACTACGAGAGCATGCCCATGGGAACGTTGCGGACGCAACTCTCATACTTCTTCAAGAGGCATAGAGTCTCCTCAGCTGCTTTCTCTCCTGGTCCTTCTACCTCTGGGTACAAGGCTTTGGCGGCAGGTGCTCAGGACAATCTGGAGGTTACATTGGGAGAGCTTCTGCCGAGATAATGCGGGCCCCCTGTTCTTCAGCACACTCGTGTCCCCCAGTCGAGTTTCTGGATGAGTTAGGCTGCTCGTCCATGGGTGAGCTTAATTTCTTAATCTGGGCTCATGAGGAAGATGAGTTATCAATCACAGCATCAGAGGGCGGGCTTATGCCTTCTGACTCATCTGAACTTCCATCTTTGGGTGTCATAGTTCAGTCTGTGGCTGACATCGAGTTGGCAGCCATGACTTCCTGGGCCTCCACAAGCATCAGACTTGGGGCGAGCCTCACTCCCATGGGACGGGGAGGGACATTTACATAGTCAGAAAGATAGCAATTTTCTCTTTCCCTGGGTCACACACATACACACACACATGGTGTTCATAGCCCTTGTTTTTTTTATGAAGGCCAGACATCAAATACTCGCACCAGAACCTTGGTGGATACGTACCACGTATCCTGGTTCTCTCCTGGTGGAGAGAAGACACTTGGCCTCCCCGCAATTTGTTGCAAGCGAGAAAGGTAAGTGTGAGAGAATCAACTTGTCATTTTGACATGTCATGAATGCACCTTTTTTCTTGAGAGTTCTGTTGTATATTTAAGCTTCAAACTTGCCTTTAAAAGAGGTTAATTGCACTTGTCGGATTGGAGTTTGCCCCTTCAGTGACAGCACTGCCATGTTCGGTTGCACCAGCAATGGATTTGACTTCTCACACAGAGAGAGTTTCTGTAGAGTCTGTGTTAGTCTAAACAAACACAATTAAAAAGTCAGACAACAGGTCAAAAAGAAAGTACTTACTAATTTGGTTGAGATGGTTCTGTATGTAAGTGTCAGTGCAGTGAGTGTGAATTGTTTTGTTACTCATTTATTGCAGTTTGGTTGACGGAAAAGTACATCCCATGACTTGCACTCAGGAGCTGACTGACTGTGGCGACTGCTGACACTGCAATATCCTGAACAATGAAGAAAAAGAGTTTCTCAAAACAACTCTGGTTTGTATAAGCACTGATAAGCCAAAACATTATGACCAGTCACAGGTGGAGAAAAATATCGCAGATCATCTCCTATCAAGAGCACATATTAAGTTCTAGGTAGATTAGATTGTAAGCAAACTATAACAATTCTTATCATCAACATGTTGGATGCATGAGAAATGGGCAGGAAAAAAGATCTGATTGAATTTGATAAGGTCCAAATTGTTATGGCAAGGCTACTGGGTCAGAGTATCTCTGAAATGGCAAAGCGGGTTGTGGGTTGCTCACGGTCAGTAGTGGTGAGAATTTACCAACAGTGGTCCGAGATGTGTCCACCGTCAAAATAGTCTACAATGGGCACTTGAGCGTCAAAACTGGATCTTGGAGCAGTGGAAGAAGGACGCCTGGTCCAATGAGTCCCTTTTTTTTACATAATAAAAATTATAATGTAAAAAATCACAGGTAATGACACCAGGATGCACTGTAGGATGCCGACAAGCTGGTGGAGGGAGAGTGATTCTCTTGGAAATGTTCTGCTGGGAAACCCTGGGTTTGGCCATTCATGTGGATGTCAATTTAATACGTGCCAACTACCAGAACACTGTTGCAGACCAGGTTCACCCCTTCATGACAGTGGAGTTCCCTGGTGGTAGTGGCCTCTTTCAGCAGCATAATACACTCTGCCACACTGCACACATTGTTCAGGAATAGTGTTACGATCTGCGTTTGTTTCTCCTTTGTTTTGTCCCTCCCTTGTTTGTCTTGGTGTTTTTCTGGGCGTGTGCGCGCGCTCTCTATTTCTTTGAGCGTGTGCGCGCGCTCTTTCTGTTTCCAGGTGGACGCACCTATTCGGGCACCATTTGCCTGATGGAAGTGACTTGTATAAAACGCCAACGAGGAGGAGAAAGGAGTGCGTCTTCAGATCTTGTGGGCTAACCAGCAAACAATTTGTCTTTAGTAGCTGTATATCTGTTAACTGTTGTCCGTACTGTTTAGTCCATTTACCGGATGAAATGTTCGTGGTTGTAACGTCTGTTGTGAGTGAGTAAATAAATCATTGCGGTGATTCAGCAGTTCATTCATTCTTTTTTATGTTACGAATTCTGTCTTCTCTCAGAGCCAATATATATTTGTGAGAGGTCGTAACAAACTGGGGGCTCGTCCGGGATTTTGAAGAGATTTAGAACGCGTCGTAGGATTAGGGTAAGTTGCTCCGGTTATTTAGAGTGATCCAGCTGGCCGTGCTTAGCGCCAGACTTTCCGTCAGATTACTGTTTATCATGTTGAGTTTTTTATTTTAGTTTGTTATTTTTGGAGGTATTCCGGGGGAGAGATTTTATCTCTTAACTGGTAACCCTCTGAAGATTAGAGAGGTTGTAGTTAGTTTTGTGGCTAGGTAGAGAGGTCCGGAGTATGCTTACTTGATTCATATTTTCTTGATAATGGCGACGTTTGATTTGAACGAATTTATTAAACAACCGAGGGTTGAAATGTTGGACAACTGTCGGAAAGAGGATTTGTATATTATTGCTCAACAGTATGAGATATCTGTTTCTAGAGTGTTACTTAAAAAAGAGTTGAAAACTTGTTTGCTGGCTGGTCTTATCGGAAAAGGGGTGTTACCTGATGACGCTGAAGTAACGCAGCAGGGTGAACCATCAGTCCTTGTTGCAGGAGAAGCTCCTGCTCCTGTCACTCCATTGAATATCGGTATGGTAGGTCCACCGTTGTCTATGCCAAAATTTGAACCGTTGTCAATTTCTACTATGTCATCAATGTCTCAGGCTCGTGTGAAAGTGCGTGTTGCTCGATTGCAGTTGGAGGCTCAAGATAGAGCTCAGGCGCGAAAAAGATTAATTAGAACATCAATTGGAGATGTATCGTATCGAGGCAGATACTAAAATTCGGTTGCGAGAGTTAGAATTGAGACAGCAAAAGGAACCGGTGTTAGAAAATCGATCGCCTGTAGACTTCAGTACTGCCAACTCTGTAGCAGTTGAAAATGACTCTGGTAATTCTGCGCCTGTCCCGGTGTTAGATTCTTCATCGGCAGTTGCGTTTAGTTTGACGAAAAATATTGCATTAGTGCCGCTCTTTAGAGAAAAAGAGGTGGAAGCATACTTTCAGGCTTTTGAGCGGATAGCTATGGCTTTAAAGAATGGCCTAAAGAATCCTGGTCGTTGATGCTGCAGTGTAAGCTCACGGGGAAAGCACAGGAGGTGTGCGAGTCATTATCTTTAGAGGATAGCGTTCAGTATGATGCCGTAAAAAAATGCCATCTTGCGTGCGTACGAATTAGTGCCCGAGCACTATAGGCAACGTTTTCGTATGACTAAAAAATCTGCTTCTCAAACGTACGTTGAATTCACTCGGGAAAAGAGCACATTATTTGACAGGTGGATTAAAGCCTCTAAGGTTACTGATTATGAATCTCTGCGCAAGCTTGTGTTTATTGGAGAGTTAAAAAATTCAGTTCCAGAACGTACAGCTCTTTATTTGAATGAACAAAAGGTAACTACAGTCCAACAGGCAGCTATTCTGGCTGATGAGTATGCTTTAATGCATAAAACTACTTTTGTTAGATCTCCATCAGAATCAGGATCTAGTTTTCAAAAAGAAAATGAAGTTTGTCATACTGACTCTAAAATGAAGCCTTTAGCGGTGAGATTTAGGAAGGAGTGTAGCTACTGCCGTAAAATAGGGCATTCTATTTCTGAATGCTATAGCCTTAAGAAGAAACAAACGCGACCTGAGGCGATAAGTCAGTCTCGGGGAGTGGTGTTTCTTAAAACCGTTTCTCTATCTTCTCCTGTTCCGGGAGATAGTGCTGAAGACTGTTTTAAACCTTTTGTGTTTGAGGGTTTTGTGTCGTTGACTGGAAGAGTTGAGGATCAGCGCAGGGTGAAAATCTTACGTGGAACAGGGGGATCGCAGTCTTTTGTGTTAGCAGATGTGTTACCTTTCTGTACGGAGACTGCATTTGAAACAAGCACTATTGTACAAGGAATTGAAATGGGTTATGTGCCAGTTCCCCTTCATAGAGTATGGCTAACATCTGATCTGGTGTCAGGGTTTTTTGATGTAGCCGTTCGTTCCTCTTTCCCCATAAAGGGAGTTGATTTTATTATGGGGAATGATATTGCCGGCGGTAAGGTTATGCCTGTGTTGCAAGTTACTAACATACCCCAGGTTGAAATGCATCCTAAACAGCTTGCACAAAAATTTCCTGATGTGTTTGCAGCCAGTGCAGTATCAACAAGAGCACAGGTAAAGGCAGCTTGTCAGCCTGAAGTTGATTTGTGCGATACTTTGCTGACGGGTGCTTTTGTAGACGGTGAGTTGCGTAACGAACAAATAGGTGAACCCGAGTTAAACCTTAACATTGTAGCTGTGCCAGAAATGGCTGCATTTTTGCCTGTTTCTCATGAAGCACTGATTGAAACTCAAGATGATGATTCTACTCTTGAGAAATGTCGTGAGAGTGCTAATGCAGGGACGAAATCCGAGAAGCATCAATATTATTGGGATAAAGACGTGTTGATGCGTAAATGGAATGCACGCTCAGTTACGAAGGAAGGTAATGAGTGGGGCTCTGTAAATCAAATCGTTGTTCCTTTTGGATTTTCGTCAACATGTTTTGGCTGTGGTGCACGATCATCCCAGGGCAGGTCATCTTGGTATGACTAAAACATATGATTGTATTCTTCAGCATTTTTTCTGGCCCGGTTTAAAAACTGAGGTTTCTCGATATTGTAAAACCTGTAACACGTGTCAGATGGCTGGTAAGCCTAATCAAGTCGTTGCGCCAGCTCCGCTTCACCCAATTCCAGCAGTGGGTGAACCATTCGAAAGAGTTATTGTAGACTGTGTCGGCCCACTTCCGCGTACTAAAACGGGGTACCAGTATCTTTTGACTATTATGTGTGTAGCCACAAGGTTCCCTGAGGCGATTACGTTGCGCAAGATCACGGCAGCTATGGTGACGAAAGCGCTTGTAAAGTTTTTTACAACCTTTGGACTGGTGAAGGTAGTTCAGACTGATCAGGGCTCTAATTTTTTGTCAAGAGTTTATCAAAAAACGTTGGAAGCTTTGAATATTTCGCATATTGTATCCAGTGCGTTTCACCCAGAATCTCAGGGGGCCCTGGAACGGTGGCATCAGACTTTAAAGTCTTCCTTGCGTAAATATTGTCTTGAAACTGAGAATGACTGGGATGATGGCGTCCCGATGGTGCTGTTTGCTGTTCGCGAGGTGAGACAGGAGTCTCTTGGATTCAGCCCAGCTGAACTGGTTTTTGGCCATTGTGTGCGTGGACCTTTAAAGGTTTTAAAAGAACAGTTTCTTTTGGTGACGCAAGCTAAAAAAACTAATGTTCTTGATTTCGTGACGCGATTTCGTGAGCGGTTACATGACGCTTGTGCTGCTGCAAAACATGCACTGGGTCGATCGCAGGAAAAAATGAAGCGGCGATATGATAAGAGCGCAATTGTGTGAAAGTTTTTGCCGGGGGAAAAGGTGCTGGTATTGCTGCCCTTACCACGGGCTGCTCTTGTTGCACGTTTTTCAGGACCATATGTTGTCATGAGGAAGGTGAGCGAGACTGATTATGTGCTTCATACTCCAGATCGCCGTAGAAAGACGTGTTTATGTCATGTGAATATGCTGAAGGCGTATTCCGAGCGTTCAAACGAAACGGCCGAAACTGTTATGGTATTCGAATTACCCACCGAGAACGAAAAAGTGGGACCTGTATTGTCCATGTTTAACGCACAGTCTGAGGATGGGCTGGAAGTGCACAGTGTGATGCTAACTGGGGGGTTCTTGAATAACTCTGAGGTTTTAGGTTCTCTACAGGAGCAGTTGTTTTATTTAGATGCTGAACAGAAGCAAGATATTATGGAGCTGATTAAAAATTATCCTGTTCTGTTCAATGACGTTCCTTCCTGTACCTCAGTTCTCCAGCATGATATCGACGTGGGTTCTGCTTCACCGATTAAACAACATGCATATCGATGTTCAATGGATAAAAGACAGGTAATGAAAACGGAGGTAGAGTATTTGTTGCAGAATGATTTTGCAAAACCGAGTAAAAGCCCGTGGAGTTCTCCATGCGTTTTAGTTCCCAAACAAGATGGATCGATTCGATTTTGCACTGATTTTCGGAAGGTGAATGCGGTAACGGTGTCAGATTCATTTCCCTTGCCGCGGGTCAAAGATTGTATTGACAATATAGGAACTGCACAGTACATTACGAAGTTAGATCTTTTAAAAGGATATTGGCAAGTCTTGTTGACTCCGCGTGCGTCTGAAATTGCTGCATTTGTGACACCAGATTGTTTTGCTCAATATACGCGAATGGCATTCGGTTTGCGTAACACGCCTGTGACATTTCAGCGTCTTATGGAGTTAGTTTTAAGTGTAATGTGTACTTAGATGATGTGGTAATTTATTCTGCCACTTGGGATGAGCATATGACAACACTACAGACTGTTTTTAGTCGTCTTTCTAGTGCGTCTCTCACACTTAACTTGAGAAAGTGTGAATTTGCGAAGGCAACTGTTACTTACCTAGGGATGCAAGTTGGTCGAGGAAAGGTTCGACCAATTGACGCTAAGATCTCTGCTATTCTGACGTATCCTGTTCCTACGACCCGGCGGGAATTGCGGCGATTCTTAGGAATGGCCGGTTATTATAAGTGCTTCTGTAAAAATTTCTCTATGATTGTGGCACCCTTGACTGCTCTATGCAGTCCTAAGAAACAGTTTCTGTGGTATGACACATGCCAACATGCTTTTATGTGTGCTAAGTCTCTTCTTTGTAGTGCTCCAGTTCTGTCAACTCCTGACCTGTCCTGGCCGTTTACGTTGGAGGTAGATGCGAGTGCGACGGGAACCGGAGCTGTCCTTCTGCAAGAGGGTGCTGATGGATTTTCTCATCCTGTGTCTTACCTCTCTACTAAGTTCACTCGACCATAGAGAAAGAGACCTTAGCGATGTTAACGGCGCTACAACACTTTGACGTTTACCTTGGGGCTGTTTCTTTACCTGTGGTAGTTTATACTGACCACAATCCGTTAGTGTTCCTGTCACGTATGTATAACCACAACCAGCGCTTAATGCGTTGGGCCTTACTGGCCCAAAAAAACAATTTAGAGATTAAGCATAAAAAGGGTAGTGACAACATCATTGCAGATGCTCTTTCGCGAGGATAGAGTCTCATGTGTTGTTTTTGTTTGTTTGAATGTCTGACCCCTCTACAAAAAAACAAAAAAAAAGAGAAAAATGTATGTTTTTTTTTTCTTTTTAGGTGGGGGAGTGTTACGATCTGCGTTTGTTTCTCCTTTGTTTTGTCCCTCCCTTGTTTGTCTTGGTGTTTTTCTGGGCGTGCGCGCGCTCTCTATTTCTTTGAGCGTGTGCACGCGCTCTTTCTGTTTCCAGGTGGACGCACCTATTCGGGATTTGCCTGATGGAAGTGACTTGTATAAAACGCCAACGAGGAGGAGAAAGGAGTGCGTCTTCAGATCTCGTGGGCTAACCAGCAAACAATTTGTCTTTAGTAGCTGTATATCTGTTAACTGTTGTCCGTACTGTTTAGTCCATTTACCGGATGAAATGTTCGTGGTTGTAACGTCTGTTGTGAGTGAGTAAATAAATCATTGCAGTGATTCAGCCGTTCATTCGTTCTTCTTTATGTTACGAATTCTCTCTTCTCTCAGAGCCAATATATATTTGTGAGAGGTCGTAACAGTGGTTTGAGGAACATGATGAAGAGTTCAAGGTGTTACCCTGGCCTCCAAAATCCTCAGATCTCAATCCAATTGAGCATGTGTGGGATGTGCTGGACCAACAAGTTCGATCCACAGCAGCTCCACCTACAGGACTCAAATGATCTGCTGCTAATGTCTTGGTGCCAGATACCAAAGGACACCTTCAGTGGTCTTGTAGAGTTTATGCCTCGGTGGGTTGGCGCTGTTTTGGCAGCACGTGGAGGGACCAACGGCAGATTAGGCATGTGGTCAATGTTTTTGCTCATCTAGTATTATAAACATGTTGCAGACATACTTTTGGTTCTATGAGGGAGATGGGTGTGATTTATCACAATATGAGTGCTGAGCAGAAAAACCTTAGCAAAGGAGTGCAAAAAAAAAGTGTTTGCATGGTTGCATACGCAGAATCTAAAACTGGACCTGCACAGTCGATTATGTATAGTGTTCTGTGGTACCTGGAGTAGTCAAATTAGTATATCTGTCTATTTCATGTGAAGTTTGGAAAATTCGGCACTGATATGCAATGTTTACATTGCATATGGAAATACCAACATGTAAACTATGAAAAACAAGTTGTGCAGAGTAAAGAGAGAAAGAAAAAAGACAAACAAGAGCAAGTACAAATTGTCTTGCTATATTGTTACCCTAAAAATTAACATTTAAAAATTGACTCTTATAATAATAATACAATGAATTTATAATATATAATTATTTTGATAATAATTATTATTAATAATGATAATAATAAACCATTATAAACATTTATATATGAATAAGAAGTAACAAGAAATGTTTCTTGAGCATCAAATCAGCATATCAGAATGGATTCTGAAGGATCATGTGACACTGAAGACTAGAGTAATGATGCTGAAAATTCAGTTTTGATCACAGGAATAAATAATCAGTTCTTTTAATTTCTAATAATATTTTGTAATATTTTACATTAAATAAATGCAGCCTTGGTGAGCATAAGAGGCTTCTTACAAAAACATAAAAAAGGGTAATGTTTCCAAACTTCCAAACAGGTACTGAACACACACACACAGTTTAAATGGAGAAAATCTAAAAATGTCCCTCATGACAGGAGATCGTTTAATAAGTACCGTGCTTTGTGGAGTTTCATCACAGGAGAGAAGGATGTTGGTTATTTTTACAGCATTTGTGATGTTGTGGGCTGTTAGCCGTTCTGGTATGGATGTGAGGATCTGGGTACTGGAGGCTAATTTGAGGACATCAGCTTGACCTCCAGAAAGCTTAATTTAACAAAAAAAATATATATATATATATCAATTATGCAAACATGCAAGCTTTTCTGTTTTCATCTGAGGAAAATTCATGTTTTATATGACTATATATTACAATCATTAAACATGATTACTTACATCATTATTAATGGTGTCCAGGGTCAAACCACAATCTAGAGTGTTTGGAGGATCAAATAAGTGAGTAGATCTATTACAGAGGGCCGAAGCTTTGGGGAATCCAGCTGAAAAATATTCATGTTAAATGAAGAGATTTTTAAAGTAGAGAGTATATTGTAAATACAGAAAGGTAGACTGAAATACCATTTGGTGTATTTGATGGACATCGCTCAACTGAGGAAGCAAACTGGCCTAAGAACGTTTTTGGAAAGGTGAATTTACTAGTTTGTGTGGAGCTTTGTTCAGGGCAGAAATTTGCTGTAAAAAAAGTGAAGACTGTCAGTAACCTTGAGAACTTAAGCAAATTATTCAATCTACATAGCATGCAATATTTTAAATGGGTTTTACAGATGTTGCAGGTAGTTCCAGTCCAATCGTCTAGGCAGAGGCAGATTCCGTTTAGTAAGGTACCATTGTTTTCACACACCAGATTGGATTTGGTCGTTGTTGTGTTCAGGGGTGCTGTAGTCGTGCATCTCTGGGTTGTCTGGAGTGTAAAGGTGTCGAATGTTGAGGTGCTGGTGTTCAGGGGTGCTGTAGTGGGGGATCTCTGGGTTGTTTTCTGGAGTGTAGAGGTGTCGAATGTTGAGGTGCTGGTGTCCAGAGGTGCTGTAGTGGTGGATCTCTGGATTGTTGTCTGGAGTGTAAAGGTGTCGAATGTTGAGGTGCTGGTGTCCAGGGGTGCTGTAGTGGTGAATCTCTGGGTTGTTGTCTGGAGTGTAAAGGTGCCGAATGTTGAGGTGCTGATGTTTATAGAGTCGGTCGAATTGTTTTGACACCAAGTCTGTTCAAAAACAGCTGTTTACAGAGACAAACATTAAACAAAAGGTATCTGTCAGGTTGCAGGTTTTATCCGTCTCTTCTCCTTCAATTGTTTTTAGTTTTTCACGTGTCGGCAGCACGCAGTTGATCGGGCTTCGTAATAAATGCGGATGTGCACGCGCAAACAGCTGTTTCTCATTCTTTTCTTATGTGTTCCTATTTCTACCCCTCAGTTCCCTTTCGAGAGGTCTCTCCTATTGCGTAAGTAGCTTATGCTATGGGAAAACTCCTTTTCTCGAGAATATGAAGCCAAAATTTTCAAAACGCAGTGTACACAGATGAGCGGCTAACGCAGTCATTGGAACCTCCACTTCGCTGAAACTTCGGATTGAAGCCTTCGCCGCCGTTGACAGGCACCCAGCAGCGGGACAAGCCATTGCTTCGCAGTACTGAGGACGCCGGCTTCCTTCACCGCCTACCACTGTTCTGCTGAGCCATTCCGGCATGCCGTATCCTTTCCTGATCACAAGTGTTCGCCGCCGCGACACTTCTAAAAGAGAAATTTCCAACGAGGCGTTGTTTCAAATGTCTCGCACCAACTGCGCCTCGTCGGTGGAGACCGTCACATCCTCTGCGCTTCCTGTCTGGTCCGTTACCATGCAGAAGCTGCACTCGCTAAGGGCGGCTGCCCTGAATGTGACTTGATGGATCTCCCCACCCGCGGGCTCGACCCCTCTTCCCGCTCTCTCTCCCTTTGTTTGAGCCGCGCAAACTGCGCCGTTCACAAGGGATGTCAGAGTGGACAGTCACGAGCAATGTTCAGCACCCGGGGCTAGCTTTCTTTACGTTACAAGAAAGATATCCCACCCTCGCGCCCCGTTCACATGCGTCACTCACCAGCGAAAGGAGGAAAGAGAGTGTTTTAGTCCCACCAAGGCCGGACCAACCTCCAATTCTCAAACATTTCTCAGTCCCCTCTTAAGTTCAGGTGGCTGGAAATATCAATATTGCAGCAAATGAGCCTGTTATAATACATGCACGCCTGCAAACAAATGCCGACACAAAACATGATGATATGTTGATATGATGATATGCTCTCTTATATGCTCACGCTAACTGAAAGCTGATATCTTTTCCCCCTGTGGCTCAGTGGCGAAATCTAAGGCGTGAGCTCAGAAGAGAGCAGCATAATTTTATATCTGCCGCCAGAGCCAGGATTCGATCATGGGTTTCTGGCGGCAGATATAAAATTATGCTGCTCTCTTCTGAGCTCGCGGCCAGCTTTCTAGCGTGCAGAGAGCGAACCCGCCCCTCGCGCCCTCCCGTTCAAATGGCGGGGCTCGGGTATGGATGAGCGTTTTAAACATATGAGCCCACGCCGAAGCCCTCCGCGTGACTCACATGACGCTCTCTTATCTGCTCACGCTAACTGAAAGCTTATGTCATTTCCCCCTGTGGCGAATTCTAGGCTTTCGTGCCAGAGACCCGTGTGTTCGAATCCCGGCTCTGGCGGCAGATAAAAATTATACTGCGCTCTTCTCAGAGCTCGCGGCCAGCTTTCTTACATACAGAAAGCGAACCCGCCCCTCGCACCCTCCCGTTCACAAAATGACGGTGCTCGAGTATTTATGAGTGTTTAAACGTATGAGCCCACGCCGGCCCTGCCCCCCGCGTGGCTCACTTTTTACAGAGACAGACTTATTCTCTTGTGTTTATCCACACCCCTTCTGTGGCTCAGTGGTGGAATCTGAGACTTTCGCGCCAGAGACCCGAGTTCGAATCTCGACTGCGCCGGCCCCGCCCCCCACGTGACTCACTCTCTTTGGTAGCGTAGACAACTTTGACCCCGCCTCCCATGTAATCCCAGCAATATATGCTCCCCTGCAAATATAAGCTGTTCCACATTCCCCAGTACTCTTCTCAGGTGGCTGGAAACGGCGATGTTGGAGTCAATGGGCCTGTTACAAAACATGCTCACCTGCAAACAGACGCCGGTTTTACGGTGATGCAAATAAAGCACAAAAAGGAGCTCTTTTTTGTCTGTGTCATATGTAGGTTACGTGCCCACTACAAAGTACGCACTCCTACACACAAGCACTGTTCCCACAGTTTCAAATTTTTCCCCAGCTCAGGCTGGAAGTCACATAAATGTAGCACGTGTGCCTGCTGTCATGCACGCACCCCTGCACATAAGCACTGTTCCTACAGTCACAAATATCTCCCCCGCTCACGCAGTAAGTTTAATAAAAGTAGTGAGCGTGCCTGTTTTACAACACGCACCCCTACACACAAACACGGTCAACTCGACACTCACTCTCCCCCCTACCAGCGCGGGAGAGATATTAAATGTAGATCCTGTGCCCACTCTTCAGCGCGCACAGCTACACATAAAAACTGTTCCCGCATCAGTTTTCCCTCTAACCCATGCTGGGAATGTGAATATGAGTGTGCCCACTGTGCAGCGCACGCCTCCGCTCATAAGCGCTGTACACATGGCATCTATAGCCCAAAACGGCCTGACGGCCGGGTCCCTATCTCACAGCGACCCATCCCCAGCCTTTATTCAACCCCTAGCAATACGGGTCGGAGCCTGGGAGGCTATCCCCAGCATATCAAAATGGGTGTTGAACATAAGAAATAAGCTACTCGCTACAGTTTGCTCGCAGACCGCCGTGCTTTTCAGCCGTGGTCGAGACGAGAGTGAGAAAAGATGTTTCACATGTTCTCCGCACCGAGGTGCTCAAACTGTTAGAAAGGGGTGCTATCGAAGCAGTACCCCCCTCGCAGAGCGAGTCGGGTCTGTACAGACGCTATTTCCTCGTCCCGAAAAAGGATGGTGGTCTCTGACCCATCCTAGATCTCAGACGCTTGAACAAAGCACTGGCGAAGTGCCCGTTCAGAATGCTGACAACCAAACATATCGTCGCGCAAATTCGCCCGGGAGATTGTTTTTTCTCAGTGGATCTGAAAGACACCTATTTTCATATCCAAATATCGCCTCATCACAGGCAGTTTCTGAGATTCGCTTTCGAGAGACAAGCATACCAATACACGGTTCTACCGTTCGGTCTATCGTTGACCCCCCCATACATTCACAAAATGTATGGATGCAGCACTTTCCCCCCTGAGACAGCGGGGAGTGCGAATACTAAACTACCTCAACGATTGGCTGGTTATAGCACAATCAGAGGCACAGCTAATAATGCACAGATCTTGGATCATCAGCCATATAGAATGCCTGGGTCTGAGGATAAATTTTTCCAAGAGCACACTATCCCCCAGACAGAACACCTCCTTTCTGGGTATAGTAATAGACTCTATACATATGAAAGCAAGCGAGCGCCCGTGCCCCCCTCAAAAGATTCCAGAGGATGTTGGGTCTTATTGCCTCGGCATCAGCAGTGCTCCAGCTCGGATTATGACAAATGCTACCTCTCCAACGCTGGCTAAACAGCCGTGTACCAGCTCATGCGTTGCGCGCCGGCCACTTACTGATCAAGGCGAGTCGCGGCTGCATCAAAACCCTGACTCCCTGGAAAGCTGTCGACTGGTACCAGTCGGGCGTGAGTTTAGGTGTGATTTCGAGGAGAAAGGTGGTCACAAC
Source organism: Scardinius erythrophthalmus (assembly GCF_964197995.2). NCBI lineage: Eukaryota > Metazoa > Chordata > Actinopteri > Cypriniformes > Leuciscidae > Scardinius > Scardinius erythrophthalmus. The sequence continues at coordinate 29,194,116 of NC_138234.1, forward strand.
AGACGCCTCCAACCTAGGTTGGGGAGCCCTCTACCAGGGCAGGCCTGTCTCTGGCCTTTGGTTGAGCCCAGAGAAGCGCCTACACATAAACTGTCTGGAGATGAGAGTGGTCGCTCTAGCACTCAAAGCCTTGCTCCCGTACCTGAAGGACAACCACATCCTAGTCCGAACGGACAACGTGACAGTGATGGCTTACATAAACCGCCAAGGCGGCCTCAGGTCAAACACCTTGCACACCATGGCCAAGAGTCTAATTCTGTGGGCTCAGCACAACCTGTGCTCCCTGGGGTCGGCGCACGTGCCAGGCATTCTGAACCAGGGTGCAGATGTGCTATCAAGAGGCAAAGTTTCCCCAGGGGAATGGTCTCTTCACCCTCAGACGGTTCAGCTAATATGAAGCACCTTCGGTGAGGCAGAGGTCGACCTCTTCGCCTCCAAAGACAACGCTCACTGCCGATTATTTTGTTCAAAGAGAACGGACACGCTCGCCCACGAATGGCCGAACTGCCCGTTGTACGCTTTTCCCCCCCGGTCGTGATGCCACCTCAAGTCAGCAAACGGATCAGGGAGAGCTAATGTGCAGTGCTTCTTATAGCCCCCCTCTGGAGGAACCGACTATGGTTCTCCGAGCTGGCACAACTGCTGAAATCAGTCCCGTGGCCGATCCCACTGAGAAAAGATCTCCTCATGCAGGCGAATGGAGAAATCTGGCATCCCCATCCCGACTTATGGGCCCTTCATGTATGGCCGCTCAACAGGTACCCGGGGACCTCCCAGTTAAAGTGGCAAAAGCTAAGCTAGAGCGCCCTCAACCAGACGCCTCTACGGTCAGAAATGGAGAGTGTTCTCTAGCTGGTGCGCCGCTAGAAACCTGAGCCCACACTTGTGCGAGATACCGAGCGTACTCACCTTTTTACAAGAGCTTCTGGACGCGGGTCACACCACCTCCACGCTTAAAGTATATGTGGAGGCCATAGCGGCATTTCACCCTCCCGTGGCCGGGCAATCACTAGGGAAAAACGACCTGGTCGTCCGCTTCCTTAAAGGGGCAAGGAGGCTAAACCCTCTGCACTACCCCTCTGTGCCTCTGTTGCCGCAGCACAGCCAATGACCTCGCTAGCCGCTCATCTGTGTATGCTATGCAGCTACACTGCGTTTTGAAAATTTTGCCTTCATATTCTCGAGAAAAGGAGTTTTCCCATAGCATAAGTTACTTACGCAATAGTCATTCCCTCTTCTCAGGGAACCGAGGTTACGTTAGTAACCGAAACGTTTTCTCTTTCATTGCCAGTGTGTTTTGTCTATTTGACTACACGTTTGTCTCATTTTTTTATTCAGCCCGGCTTTTTTCTATGCCAGTGATTCTCGCTACCTCTGGCTAGTGACTTGCTCCGATGGATTATTCCTGTCTGCGTTTTAACATGTGTCAAGTGATCGTCTGCCTGGGTCTGAACCTCTGCCTGTTCTTATGGACTGTATAAACTGGCTGCCAGTTCGGATTTGGATTTTCCCCTGAGTCTTACCTGAGGGACGTGCTTATCTTTTTGCCTCTTGACCTCTTCATCTGTTATCTAGCCACCGTATGGGCTTTTGCTGGGACATTAATTGACTGTTATAACTCAATACATTTTGAGTCACATTTGAGTCCTTTTCTTTGAGATCCCTGACAGTATCAACCTGTGATCACTTGCCTTTATAGAACCAAAGTCCCTGTATAAATCTGGTCCAGCTTGCCAACTTATTCCAAGAACCAGCCATTAAGACAGGAAAAATCAGTCTAACTAACCTGAAAAGCAACCAATATCAGGTTTTTTTTTTATTTCTAAGTGCCATTTAGGCACTTTTGGCAGGTTGAAAAACCTAATTTAAATAACATCAAATATTAGTGTGTAGTCTCAAACAAAACTTTAGTTAAAACATCAAAATTAAGTCAAAAAATATTTGATATGACTTGAATACATTGAACTATAGCAATAAATGTAATTGATATGGGTCAGACCAGAAACTGCTCAAGATAACAACTGTGAATGTTCCCTTTTTGCACTGTATACACGGGTAAGTACGATTTTTTTAATGTTTTTAAAAGAAGTATCTTCTGCTCACCTAGGCTGCATTTATTTGATAAAAATCAAACAAAAAAACAATAATATTGTGAAATATTATCCCAATTTAAAACAGCAGTTTTCTATGTGAATATACAGTAAAGTGTAATTCCTGTGATCAAAGCTGAATTTTCAGCATCATTACTCCAGTCTTCAGTGTCACATGATCCTTCAGAAATCATTCTAAAATTATGATTTGATGCTCAAGAAACATTTATGATTGATTATTATCAATGTTGAAAACAGTTATTTACATTTTTATTTCATGATGCTATGATGAATAGAAAGTTAAAAAGAACAGTAAAGAACCTTACCTGCAGTAAAGATTAAGAGCAGAAAGTGGTCCATTACACACGATAAACATAAAACTAACTACTAATATGAACTCTTGTTACTGTCTGGTTTATAAAGGGCTGGATCTTTGCTGGAGTGGGAAGTCCTTCAGTCAAGGAAATAACCATCATTTCCAATTAAACTTACATTACAGACATTACTGTTATTCACACAGGCACAGCACATATATTTCTTACCTTTCCTGTATCCTACCTCAATAACAAGATAAAACATGAACACAAGGACATTGTACCAAACATTTTCTTAAGTAAAGACATGTAGACGTAATAGAAGTCCTTATCTCTAGAAGTATAATATTTACTTTACTGAATCATTAAGCATCAACATTTGACAAATATGACTAAAGTAAAGTTTTTGAAAAGACTGTGCATATTATATATATTATAATATCTAAAGTTTACTATACACTGTACAAAATTATGTGATCAATAAGTAATGACAACCTATGCTTTTACCCTGCTTAACTCATAAAAATAAGTTATACAATTTTCTACTTTTTGTTTAAGTCATACAAGGTTCAACTAATTTAATGTAATTTAGGTTGAAATTATTTTTTATTTTTAAGTACAATCAGCTTGTACAGTACCTAATGAAAGTATATGAGATAACTGAATAATGTATTAAATAATATTAAACTGAACTAAAATAAATGTCAGCAGACATCTTGTCTTGTCCTTGGCTTTTTGTGTCCATTTTCCATGTTTTAAGGCTCTCCCCTTGATTCAGTCTTAGAATCCAGATTATATCGAGCTCTCGTCTTTAGAAAAGACTGAAGTGTAAATAAAAAGAAGATCTGAACACCCTTTGAAGGACAGAAAATGAGGTTGTCAGTCACCAAACAATGCAAGACAGCTTGAATAAATCCAATAAAAATTTACTGTCCTTAGTATAAATGTGTCAAAAATATTATAACAGTGTAATAACACACCTGTGTTGTATTGCAGAGACAGAAGACCACACTGAGAATGATGTAGAGTGTTTTGTCATGGGTGATGAGCACAAAGTAACCAATGACCCAGGACAAACCGAGCACCACAGCCAGAGAGAAACTACTCAAAATCTTCTTCTTTAAAGGAGTGGTCCGTGAGCTAAAGAACCAAAAAATAATATAGACAATATTAACTTATTGAACTGCAAATATTATGTTGCCATTAAACATTAAAGCTCTGAGAATTAGACCGCTCCTGTAGTTAGGCCTACATTATCTTCAATAAACTATTATCAATCCGAATCAAATCTTAAAGGACGGTCTTCATAAACTGTGACTTAATTTAAACCCGGAACATTCGTTTATGGGTCAGTTACGTTACGTACCTCTTCAGGTTGGGATTTGCACAGCAGATGGTTTGAGAGAAGTAGACAAGCAGAGTTGTGTTAAAACACAACATGACCGCTAGAGGGAGCAAGAAACCCCACAACATCGGCCGCTTTGGATCAAACGTTCCCGCCTTGTCCAGAGACGCTAACCAACAGCTAAAACAGGACAAAGAGAGAACGAGAAATACTGGGATGTGTAAGTAATGGGTAAGTAAGAGGAAGAGGACCAGAAAGCGGTGAAGCTCCTTGATCACTTGTAATTTTCCACAGCTCATGTTGTCTGGATTTTTATTTTATTTTTTGTCTACTGAAATGTTTTGGAAAGGTTTTTTTTTTTTTTTTTTTTTTTTGCAGCATTTCGTCAGCAGAACAGAACAAAACACATTAAATAACAGTACAACCCACTGAAGAGATGTATATCTATATCTCACAGTCCTTTCATTCCTGTTAAAAATCAAATGGCGCTTTTGTAACAACGTGCGAGACTTCCGGTGTCTCAGCTTACACGTGTTATGCTGCTTGATGTCGCAAACTGTTCGTTATCATATCAATTAAAATGTATTATTGTAATCATAAACACAATTTGTAGCAAAACTGGTTTTACCACTACGTTTTTTATGCACTTTGTTATTCTTTTAGTTAGGCTAAACTATAGCGATAAATGAATCAGAAGTCTCGCACAGTCACAGGAAATAGCTTGGATAAAGCAAAATGATTTTCCACTTACAACTCTTCTTGTCGATAACCTGAAGGGTCCTTAAAGCTGTAGGTGGTGGCCAGCGAAATGCCGACAATAACAGCAGGCAGACCTAAGACATTATAATGGATCAAAGCGATTAAATGTTAGCCTATTATCCGCATGCTCATTTCTACATTTAGAATGGGTTACTCGCTTAAAGTGAATCTTAAATAAAAGTAAAAATTTAATAACAGTTCTTTAGTAAACCTCAAAATGAATATCTACTTTTCATCCTGAAAATTAAAATGATGTGATGCCTAAACTGTTATAGTACACTAGCAAAATAGAATATAGTTTTAATATGCCCATTTATTGGTTACCGGCAATAACATGAAAACATCAGCTAGAATTTTATAATAGGCTAAATATATAACATAATTAATACCATATCTTTGTTTACAGTTATGCAGACAGAATGAAAGTGTCATGTCTTTTAATATCAGTGTGTTTTATTAAATGTACCCCAGCCGGCTGTCATGGCGATGGTGCGGAAACCTCGTGGTGGACCATTGAGAGCGTTTCTGATGAGGAAAAACACGTGAGCCGCATACATGATGTTCCAGGCAAACGTGGCCAGCAGGAAGTACTGCAGCAGAGCTGTGATTGCCGTACAAGGACCCTGATCGACCTTCTGTTGCATATCTGAAGAAGGAATAACGTTCTGCTCGGAAACAGAGGCCTTTGAGCTCTGGACGGGATTGTTGATTCCAAGAATGAACAGCAGGTAATAGGTGGTCATGCACAAACAGATGTTCACTAAGAGCATAGTGGAGCTGGCTCCTCTCAGTTTCCTGTAGAGTTGTAAAGAATTACGTTTATTTGATATGGGGGGGGGGGGGGATTAAGAGGACACTCTTTATATTTTGCCTGTTTCACAAACCAGAACCATGGAAATACCATTAGTTGGCTAGACATGATAGAATGGAAATACACTGGGGAAAAAAAGAGAGTTTTTCCTATCTGTCTTGTTGTCCAGTAAAAAATACTGTCGATGCACCGATATTAAATTCTGGCTGATACTGGTGAGCTGATAGTTATGGTTATGATTAAGGTTCTAATACATGCCTGATATTAAAATCTATACTATTTTGTCCAGATAATTAAAAGGTAAAATACCTAAAAAATCTAAAATGGATTGTTTTAAATGTCACAAGGGAATTAACTGAGAGATATTACATTTAGCAGTCATCTTATTGGTAAAATGTTATTTTCAATAAAATGAGCAAGATTTGTGCTGTAAAAAAATGCATGGATGGGGTGTTGGTTATAGTAATGTTTTGATTTATTTATTTATTTCCGATTTTATTAAGTTTATTTATTTTTGTGCATGTAAGAAAATAAATCTACCTTGTTTTAAGTATGTTTAAATATATTTTTTTACTGAAAAACAAGACAAAATGCCAAAGTACATTTGATTACCATGTGAATATTACAGTATATAGTAGCTTGTTATCAAAGTACAATGGTATTACTATATTCCTCTATTACTATTATTCTTTAAATATATCCAGTGCTTTAGTACATACCTGGTCTTAATTTGATAAACTGTAGTGAGGATCAAACCCACAATAGACAAACTGCATCCAACAATACTGATCCAGTTTAAAGCCTCAGAATAATTATAGTCTGCTCTAAAGCTCTACAAAAAGGAGAGAGAAAACTTAATAGTTAATATAGTTGACCTAGATTCACCAAATTTTCAAGTGTAGGCTACTGTGTATTTTTACTACCACATTACAGGTAAGTTAACATAACAAATTGTGTTAGCTTAGCATCATGCTAACGACATCATATGAGTCTTGTCTGTGTCCTTTACTTGAGGAGCATTGTATACTAGAACGTTTCCACAGGAAGCGATGTTGCACTTTAGTTACTCATCCTATAGGGAGATCACTATAGGTTTTAAAGCAAAGTTTCAAGAGTTTCTTTAACACACGTACTGTATGTTAAACTAACCATTAGAACTGCAAAGTTGGTGGTGTGGTTGCATTTACACTGGACACCACTGGGATCTAGTATTTTGACACAGCCCTCTGTTCTCCAGTCTCTCCGAGCATAGTCCCAAAACACACATGCAAAGTCGCCAAGTGTCAAGCCGGATATATTCTGAAAACATAAGCATATTTAAAAAAATATCAGTGTGTGCACTACCACCAGAAGCTTGGAATAATAAAGAGTTTTTCATGTTTTTGGAAGAAGTCTATTCTCTTTATTTGATGAAAAATACAGTAATATTGTTAAGTATTATTACAATTTAAAAGAAATGTTTTCTATTTTAATATATTTTATAATGCAATTCATCAATAAATTGTGTTGCGTAACTAATTACACATAATTTAATGTTATTTACTATAGTAAGTACATGTAATATGTGTAACAGGGACACAGTAAAATAAAGAAAAGTATTACCAAAACTTTTGAGTGGCAGTGTATTGCGGTTTCCACAAAAATATTAAGCAGCACAAGTGTTTTCATCATTGATAATAATCAGAAATGTTTCTTTAGCAGCAAATCATCATATTCTAATGATTTCTGAAGGGTCACGCGACACTGAAGACTGGAGTAATGATGCTGAAAATTCAGCTTTGATTGCAGGAATAAATTACACTTTAAAATATACAGTATTTAACTAGAAAACTGCCATTTTAAATTGTAATAATATTTCACAATATTACTTTTTTTCTGTATTTTTCATCAAATAAATTCAAGTGAGTAAAAGAGACTTCTTCCCAAACAATGACTGGTAGTGTATTAATAATTTTTCTAATTCCAGTGGAATAATCCATAGTTCATGTTAATTGATTTATTTTCTGGGCAAGTCTAAGCAAAATTAGCAGGATAGTATGCAAACTGGTCATTCCTGATCCTCATAACCCTGACAGGGTTTATTTTGTGATAACGAAAGGCTAACTGTACAGTTATTCCATGTGTAGGTGTTTTATTGACTGGTAACATGAGTGATTCAGAGAAGCTGCTATATGTAATGTAATCATTATGAGTTTACGCTCACTCACCGTGGGCCTAATGGCGAACTCCACGGTATCAAGCAAGCTTTTGTCTGAGAGGCTTGCAGAGATCACCCTTCTCTTTGTATCTAGTTGGCTATTAAACTGTTTTGAGTTGAAAAAACGGTCGTTTTCATAAAGCACCATTCCAATACTTAGATTTTTGTTCCCTACAGGGAAAGAGAAGGAGAGAAATTTATTCAAAACGTTGAGTTTAATTATGCTCCTCAAACCAAGAGCAACAACAACAGAGACATAAACCGTACCCCAATCTTTCAGGGAATTGTTTTGCAGTTTGATAGTTAACATGAGATCAACGGGATGTCCTGAAGGGGATGTCATGTTAGCAGCGTCTCCACCCAGACCTAGTCCTTCAGGAGTAAATTTCTCAGACAGTCCTAGTGAAATGCAGCTTAGTTTAGGAAGTAGAAATGTCTTTTTAATATCAACAAAGATATAACAATTACATGTGAAGCTTTATTTGCTCTTTATGTTTCTGCTCTGACCTGTTTGAGCGTAGAATTGCACTTCCGGGGTCCAATTTGACAACTTGATGTGTTGCACCGCTAGGTTTGGATGCACCAGTGCACTAGAGTTCATGCTACTAACGTTCAAAGCAAAATCCTCCAAAGTCTTAGTGAGTCTACAGATATAATACACATGAAAAAGTTAAACACACATCCATCCTAATGAAAAGTAAATAAATGAAATTATTTTTTTTTCAATGTACATCTTTAGTTTAAAACAAGATTATCTTTTTTTCTACAATCTAAAAATAGATTGAGATTAAATTAAATTTCAAATAAGAAAATATGTTATGTTATTAATGTCTGCAAAAAAAAAAAAAGGTCAACTATGTTACTAACAAAAATGTATTCGATATAGTGAAGTGTGTAAATACCTCTCAAGGGCATCATAAGTGTCTTCAGAGTGTTGTTCTTCATCAGTTTCCATGAGCTGACTGATGGTGGCCATTGCTGACACTGCAACTGTCTATACAATAAAAAACATTTTATATTACATCTATACATAATGATTTTGCTGTAGTCAAACATTGACAGACAAACGTACTAACATGTTTTAAAGTGCCTCTATTATGTTTTTTTTTATATTACCTTTCATGCAATGTGTAATATAGCTGTTTGTGAATGTAAAAGTTATGCAAAATTTCAAAGATCGAAGTGCACGATGAATAAAGTTTTTGTCTCCTAAAAGAAAGAATTGATTTTGAACTGCTGAAACGAGGCATCAGTAAATCCAGTCTCACTTACTGTAGACCAATCACAACAGATTGGACCGTCTGACCAATTAGAGCAGAGCAGACCAATCACAAAAGACTAGACCGTTTGACCAATCAGAGCAGAGTGGACCAATCACAACAGACTGGGCCATCTAACCAATTAGAGGAGATTAGACCAACCGCAACAGACCTGACTGTCTGACCAATCAGATCAGAGTAGACCAATCACAACAGACTGGGCCATCTGACCAATCAGAGCAGAGCAGACCAATCACAACAGACTGGGCCATCTGACCAATCAGAGCAGAGCAGACCAATCACAACAGACTGGACTGTCTGACCAATCAGAGCAGAGCAGACCAGTCACAACAGACTGGGCCATCTGACCAATCAGAGCAGAGCAGACCAATCACCTCAGACTGGGCCGTCTGACCAATCAGAGCAGAGTAGACCAATCACAACAGACTGGACTGTCTGACCAGAGCAGAGCAGAGCAGAGCAGACCAATCACAACAGACTGGGCCATCTGACCAATCAGAGCAGAGCAGACCAATCATAACAGACTGGGCCGTCTGACCAATCAGGGCAGAGGAGACCAATCACAACAGACTGGACCGTCTGACCAATCAGAGCAGAGCAGACCAATCACAACAAACTGGGCCATCTGACCAATCAGAGCAGAGTAGACCGTCTGACCAATCAGAAAGAAGGGGTTTAGAGAGACTGAATCTTTGAATGACCGTTTACGGACTCTGAGAAAAGTGGTGAAGTGCAATTTTGAGAACATCAAAGTGATTTTCAACTTTGATGCTTGTAAACCTATTGTAGGAGACCTCCAAAACAATATTAGGACCCTTTAAAATAGCATAAGAGAGGAACTTTAATGTTTCTTCATCTGCTGAAAGTCATCTAGGATTCTTGCCTCATTTAACACTGTGGAGGACAGCAAGCTATGGGCAATCGTAGCAGCAGAGGTGATGTTCTGGGACGTCAGCTGCTCAGGCTTGGATGTTAACATCTGGACACTTGAGGCAACATGCATATTCTCTTCCAGAGTTACCTAAATCAAAACCACTGTGTCAATCTGGTGTCTAATCAAAAGCACATTAAAATGGCAGAGTTCAAACTACTGACTATCATGACTACAGTAAAGCAGAGGCAGTTCATTTACAGTGTCCATGTTACATGTAGTTACTGTAGTAATGACTATAAATTATGCATAATTACACACAACTAACCCTATAGTAAGTACACAAAGCCAATTATTATTACTTGGTACTTCATGTATAATTACCTTAAAATAAAGTGTGACAGAATATTTTTTTACATTTCACTTCATGGACTATGTTTGTTTGCCAGCAGTAATGAAACTGTTAGTTAAACCATTAAACTGCCATTAAATATTAATATATTAATTATATAATAATTGTATTTTATACAAACAAATAAATAGAATAGAGGGCAATTTTGACCTGAAAAAGTGTCAACTTTTGTCATTCAAAATGATTGTGAATTTGTTCAAACTTTTTAAAGATGTAAATACAGACGTTGACTTTGCTTTCGAACAGCTCCAGGGTCAAGTCACAGTTCAGAAGTTTAAGTTCACCAAATGCGTGGAAGAGTGTGAAGTTCAAACACTGAGCCGAAGCCATAGGAATACCAGCTAAAGGACACATATAAGACATACAACACAGGTTAAACAGGTTAACTTAAGAACACAAACAAAAAATTACATACCTAAACTATTTTTTCAAATTAAGTTAAATCACTGTACAGATGTTATACGATTTCTATTGCAAAAAGAAGACATTTCTAATAATGTGTAGTTTGTCACCATTATATTATAATTAGTGATTTAAGCCCCCCCACCCCCCACCCACACACACACACACACATATGCTTAGCATATTCAACCATTTATTAGTTTGGGGGAAGATTTTTATTGTTTTTCAAAAAGAATTCTCTAATGCTCACAAAAGATGGATTTATTTGACTGAAAATACAGAAAAAACAGTAATATTGTGAAATATTATAATAATTTTAAATGTGTTTTCTATTGTAAAATGTAATTTATTCCTGTGATGCAGTTACTCCAGTCTTAAGTGTCACATGATCCTTCAGAAATCATTCTACTATGTTGAGTTGATGCTCAAGAAACATTTATTATTATTATTATTATAAATTTTGAAAAGTAAATTTTTTTATTTTTTTTTGGACATCATGATACTTTTTTCAGGATTCTTTGATGGATAGAATGTTAGAAGAACAGCCTTTTACTTGAAAGTGAAATATTTTGTAACATTATAAATGTATTACTACTTCTTTACATATTGGGGTTTCTTATGTATTATACACCATGCTTATTTATTTACTTTATAATATAACATACCACTGGTTGTTCCTGGAGGGCATAGCTGTGTTGAATAATTAATCTGGCCGATCACAGTGAGTGGAAAGCTCAAACCGTTGAGTGTTTCCTCTGGACATGTAGTAGTACCTGCAACAAAATCATTTTGGGTACTGTTATATCAACGTCATCCTGGACCAAAACTTGAAATGGGGTGCATCTCAATCAGCTCCCTAGTTCATTAGTCAGGACACTGATCAGGGAGTCGGTCATTATAAGGGCTGTCTCAGTCGCGACATGCAAAATCCTTCCAGTTCGCTCCCTAACAAAGCCCACAATGTATACCGCAAAAACCAGGGAGCATTGATGCTCACTATGCTCCCTTACCAGAAATTACGTCACATTCCTGAAGCACGAAACATAAAACGCAAGAGCCAAATCGCTCAATTTACTGATTTATAAGATTTGAAAAGACAAACCGTTTTTTATTATATGTCAGCATAAACACACATTAATAGACAGGTAGTGAACACATGTAGTTAACTTTTATAATTAATATTCGGCTGAAATGTTGTAAGGATATGTAACTGAACAATGTGTTTACTTAGCATAACAAATAATATTATAAAGATATCGGTCCTGCCTGTTGTTGATTAATACCAGCAGTAACGTTCTACAATATTGTACGTTGACGTTGCACGTAGTCACGTCGCCGGACTTTGAGTAATCATTGTCCCATTGTGTAGTGACTAGGGTCCTTACCAGTGCCCAGATTTCTGTACACGATATACTGATTCACAACTCGGGAGCTGATTGAGAAGCACCCATGGTCTTACAGGCCTGGTTTTCCCAGGCAGGGATGTCAAACTCAGTTCCTGGAGGGTTCCTATACAGTTTAGCTCCAACCTTAATCTCAAGGACTTCGAGATTACTGGAAACTTCCAGGCAGGTGTTTTGGAGCTGGTCGGAGCTACACTCTGCAGGCCAGTGACCCTCCAGGAGCTGAGTTTGACGTGGTTTCAGAGAACACCTCTGCAATGCGTACCTGTAAGTTTAGGAGTGGTTAAAAGCAGGTTAGGGATGATGATTGATGTAGTGGTAGTAGACATGGTAGTAGTGGTTGTAGGAGTGGTAGTAGAGGTAGTAGGAGTGGTAGTAGATGTAGTAGGAGTGGTAGTACTGCTAGTAGGAGTGGTAGTAGGAGTGGTAGTACTGGTAGTAGGAGTGGTAGTAGATGTAGTAGTAGTGGTAGTAGAGGTAGTAGGAGTGGCAGTACTGGTAGTAGATGTAGTAGGAGTGGTAGTAGTGGTAGTGGGAGTGGTAGTAGGATTGGTAGTAGTGGTAGTAGGAGTGGTAGTAGAGGTAGTAGGAGTGGTTGTAGTGGTAGTAGGAGTGGTAGTAGTGGTTGTAGGATTGGTAGTAGTGGTAGTAGGAGTGGTAGTAGAGGTAGTAGGAGTCGTAGTAGATGTAGTAGGAGTGGTAGTAGTGGTTGTAGGAGTGGTACTACTGGTAGTAGGAGTGGTAGTAGATGTAGTAGGAGTGGTAGTAGATGTAGTAGGAGTGGTAGTAGATGTAGTAGTAGTGGTAGTAGAGGTAGTAGGAGTGGTAGTACTGGTAGTAGGAGTGGTAGTAGATGTAGTAGGAGTGGTAGTAGTGGTTGTAGGATTGGTAGTAGATGTAGTAGGAGTGGGAGTAGATGTAGTAGGAATGGTAGTAGTGGTAGTAGTTGTAGTAGGAGTGGTAGTAGATGTAGTTGTGGTAGTAGGAGTGGTAGTAGTGGTTGTAGGATTGGTAGTAGTGGTCGTAGGAGTGGTAGTAGATGTAGTAGTAGTGGTAGTAGAGGTAGTAGGAGTGGTAGTACTGGTAGTAGGAGTGGTAGTAGTGGTAGTAGGAGTGGTAGTAGTGGTTGTAGGATTGGTAGTAGATGTAGTAGGAGTAGATGTAGTAGGAATGGTAGTAGTGGTAGTAGTTGTAGTAGGAGTGGTAGTAGATGTAGTTGTGGTAGTAGGAGTGGTAGTAGTGGTTGTAGGATTGGTAGTATGGGTTGTAGGATTGGTAGTAGTGGTTGTAGGATTGGTAGTAGTGGTTGTAGGATTGGTAGTAGATGTAGTAGGAATGGTAGTAGTAGTAGTAGTAGGAGTGGTAGTAGATGTAGTAGATGTAGTAGGAGTGGTAGTAGTGGTTGTAGGATTGGTAGTAGATGTAGTAGGAATGGTAGTAGTGGTAGTAGGAGTGGTAGTAGAGGTAGTAGCAGTGGTAGTAGACGTGGTGGTGGTAGAGGTAGTAGGAGTGGGAGTAGATGTAGTAGGAATGGTAGTAGATGTAGTAGATGTAGTAGGAGTGGTAGTTGTAGTAGGAGTGGTAGTAGATGTGGTAGTAGGAGTGGTAGTAGTGGTTGTAGGATTGGTAGTAGTGGTTGTAGGATTGGTAGTAGATGTAGTAGGAATGGTAGTAGTGGTAGTAGGAGTGGTAGTAGAGGTAGTAGCAGTGGTAGTAGACGTGGTGGTAGTAGAGGTAGTAGGAGTGGTACTAGATGTAGTAGTGTTAGTGGACATGGTAGTGGTGTTTGTATTTGTTGGCGGGATGGTTGTAGTAGCAGATGTTGTGGTGTTTGGGGAAGTGACGGTAGTGGTAGTAAGAGGTGTAGTAGTATTTTTGTAGGAACTGGCAGTTGTTTCATTTTCAGCATTCAGTGTTGCATTCTGTAGTGACACCTCATTTGTAAATGCTGTTAAAAAAGAAGAAACAATTTGATTAGGATCAGCAAAAAAATGTTTGGTACAATGTGATTTCAAATAGGCCTATTGTTTTGTAAACCCTTTTAAATAATGAAAGCTCTATCCTATTGACAGTTTATATGCTGTTTATGTAATGCACCCAGAAAGGGCCAAGACAATATTTGTATGGGTGGGCCGCTTTTTCCCTGGCCCAATAAGTGCAGTATGCTATAGAGATAGACCACCCCATGACAGCTCTGCACATCAAGGTCATTTGCAAGTGAAATTCCTGCACATACTTCTTTTAAATGACCGTGACACATGCAAATCAGCCTAACCTGGACAATCCAAATTAGGATGCCAGCCAATAAAATAAAAAAACAGCCAAGTTCAAGGGGATATTTCATAAAATTGTTTTGACTATTTAAAGTCTTGGCATTCAAAAAACTTTACATTTATGTACATCTCACCTAAACCTTAATCAAATAAATATGAATATAATTATAAAATAAAAATAGTTAAATCGAGATGGTTCTGCTTTTACACTAACATATTTTTGTTAAATGATTCAATATAATTGTTTAAACTGGAATTTTTGCCATGATCTTGAATCAATAGCACACTAAAATAATATATAACATAAAACTGGGATCGGTGAGATTTTTTTATATTTTTAAAAGAAGTTTCTAAGGCTGCATTTACTTAATTAAAAATTAATTAATTGATTAATTAATAAAAAACAGTAATATTGTGAAATATTATTAAAATAACTAATTTATTCCTGCATTCAAAGCTAAGTTTTCAGCATCATTACTCCAGTCTTCAGTGTCACATGATCCTTCAGAAATCAGTCTAATATGATGATTTGATGCTCAGGAAACAATTTATTATTATTATCAATGTTGAAATGAGTTGAGTACGATTTTTTAGGATTCTTTGATGAATAGAAAGTTTTTTTTGTTTGTTTTTTTTTAACAGCATTTTTCTGAAACAGAAAGCTTTTCTAACATTACAGTACTGTTCAAAATTCAGGTCAGTAAGATTTCTTTTTTACAGAAATTTATACTTTTATTCAGCAAGGATGCATTAAATTGATCAAAATTGACAGTAAAGTAATTTATAATGTTACAAAACATTTTGTTGAACTTCCTATTCATCAAAGAATCCTGAAAAAAATATATATACACCAGTTTTCAACATAAAAAGTGTTTCTTGAGCATCAAATCATCATATTAGAATGATTTCTGAAGGATCATGTGACAATGAAGACTGGAGTAATGATACTGAAAATTCAGCTTTGATCACAGGAATAAATTACATTTTAAAATATATTCAAATAGAAAAGAGTTATTTTAAATTGTAATAATATTTCACAATATCACTGTTTCTTAATAAAAATAAATAAATTCAGCCTTGTTGAGCATATGAGATGAAATCTTACCGATCCCAAACATTTGAATTGCAGTTTACACATTTATAAAACAGGTGTATAATTTCATGAGAGCTCTGTTAATATAGAATATATAAATATAATGAGAGCTATATAGAGTACGGTCTCCATATGTATAGGTAAAAATCTCTGCGTTTCATCTATTTTTCTGAAAGTTAATCTGTAATGTTACAATAACTTACCTGAAAGAAATATGAGCAGCAGAACGGAGCGATCCATCATCTCCCCATTAATGATCTGGTTCTCGAGCATGCCTGGTTATGACTTATGTAGGAGGATCTCAGATGTTGAGTTTGACATGATATATTTGCATTTCTAAGGGAGAAAAAAGCTATGGACACGGTAATGGGCAATGTTTTGCAAAAAAACAAAAATGACAAGAAACATGGGTCAGGCAGGTGGTATCATTACTTGGCTTTAAGTATACAGGATGGCAAAATTATTTAAATCATTACGTGCCACTAAACCTGACAATGATAACATTTTACATGACTGCAGTGTACTAAAATAATAAGAGAACCTACAAGGCGGCCTACACAGGCATTAGTAACTATTTTGGATAAAAGTGTCATGTAGGCCTAACTATTAACAAAAATGAAATCATCTTATTTACTCATTCTCATGCCATCCCAGATATAAATGACTTTTTTCTTCAGATGACCAGCCTCATCTGAAGAAAAAGTCAGATCCATCTCTGGATGAGGGTTAGTAAATGATTTTCATTTTTGGGTGGACTATCCCTTTAAGGATTTTAAATTAACATGTCAAATGTGCCTAGATGGGCCAAATATTATGTGAATAACTTAATATTTGTATACACGTCATTATATGTCTTTACAGAATAATAAATCTGTGTAGAACATGGAGAGATTCAAAGCAGGCACACACGATTACAATCACAGTCACGATAAACAAACTGAAATCACGTCCAAATAAACACTGCATTGTGTAAAAGATTGACGTATGTCACACTTTTAAAGATGAATTACTTTTTTCTCAATTTCATTTTGTTATTCAAAGTGAGCCTTGTGTTAAGATGCAAATTATTGTCAGCATTCACCCATTTCAGATACGCCATTGAACAACAGGCAAATTAACGGCGAATCTCTCTATACTGCAAAACCCCCCAAAGCAGTAAACTATCATAATATAGAAACATTTCTGTCTTTATAGAAATAATTAGTAGCCTAAATGCACATGCTGGACAACTGTATGATTACGTGAACATTCAGACGAGTATTTTCCTGTCAAGAGGTCAGTGGTTTTCCTCGAAGTCACGAACTCCACTTCACAAACGAGGTCTATATTTCTCATAGGAGGAGTGCAAGGGTATTTATATTAATGGTTGTAACTTGTAATTATAGTTTTAGCGAAATTTAAACAGCTTGTAAACACACTAAACAATGCTGGGTTCAAAATAACCATTTATGGGCTATTTGACAACCCAGCGCTGGGTAAATGTTGGGCAGAACACATGCTAGGTCATATACATTAACCCATTTGCTAGGTTGTTTTTTGATGGTGCTGGGTCAGTCAACCTGATATTAAAGGTTTTTCATTTTAAATACAAATAAAATAGGACAGGATCAGTTCAAATACAAAAAAAAAATGTATTCAATGGCAAGTCAGTCTTTTACAATCATAAAACACTCAAAATACTGTGTTTGACCCCCTTTCGCCTTCAGAACTGCCTTAATTCTACGTGGCATTGATTCAACAAGGTGCTGAAAGCATTCTTTAGAAATGTTGGCCCATATTGATAGGATAGCATCTTGCAGTTGATGGAGATTTGTGAGATGCCCATCCAGAACCCGAAGCTCCCGTTCCACCACATCCCAAAGATGCTCTATTGGGTTGAGATCTGGTGACTGTGGGGGCCATTTTAGTACAGTGTTTTGAAATGATTCCAGTTTGAAATGATTCGAGCTTTGTGACATGGTGCATTATCCTGCTGGAAGTAGCCATCAGAGGATGGGTACATGGTGGTCATAAAGGGATGGACATGGTCAGAAACAATGCTCAGGTAGGCCGTGGCATTTAAACGATGCCCAATTGGCACTAAGGGGCCTAAAGTGTGCCAAGAAAACATCCCCGACACCATTACACCGCCACCACCAGCCTGCACAGTGGTAACAAGGCATGATGGATCCATGTTCTCTGAATGTCTCAACAGAAATCGAGACTCATCAGACCAGGCAACATTTTTCCAGTCTTCAACTGTCCAATTTTGGTGAGCTTGTGCAAATTGTAGCCTCTTTTTCCTATTTGTAGTGGAGATGAGTGGTACCCTGTGGGGTCTTCTGCTGTTGTAGCCCATCCGCCTCAAGGTTGTGCGTGTTGTGGCTTCACAAATGCTTTGCTGCATACCTCGGTTGTAACGAGTGGTTATTTCAGTCAAAGTTGCTCTTCTATCAGCTTGAATCAGTCGGCCCATTCTCTTCTGACCTCTAGCATCAACAAGGCCTTTTCGGCCACACTGCCGCATACTGGATGTTTTTCCCTTTTCACACCATTCTTTGTAAACCCTAGAAATGGTTGTGCGTGAAAATCCCAGTAACTGAGCAGATTGTGAAATACTCAGACCGGCCCGTCTGGCACTAACAACCATGCCACGCTCAAAATTGCTTAAATCACCTTTCTTTCCCATTCTGACATTCAGTTTGGAGTTCAGGAGATTGTCTTGACCAGGACCACACCCCTAAATGCATTGAAGCAACTGCCATGTGATTGGTTGATTAGATAATTGCATTAATGAGAAATTGAATAGGTGTTCCTAATAATCCTTTAGGTGAGATATATATATATATATATATATATATATATATATATATATATATATATATATATATATATATATATATATAGTAGAAGTTTTAGAATGTAACCGGAGCAGCCAATGGGAATCTGTGGAAAGAAAACATCACTTGGGTAAAAATATATAAAATAATAACCCACTAAATAAATAACCCAACTGGCTGATGGTTTAATGTTGAAAACGGACTGTGAGATTATGACAGTGTATTTGGAATGACGACAGTAATGTGCTGCACAAGAACGTCCATAGGAAAGGAAGAAGACAGAGGTGCAAAGGTTAAACAGTTAATCTGTGTAAGCTAATAAAGCTCAGGACCCGTGCAGCCATGAGAGTGATGGAGGATATGCACTTACCTAGAAACCTTCACATCAACTCAGCTGTTATCCACTCACATCCTGGCTACAAAAGGGTTTTAAAAGGACGAGACCTAAAGAAATAGTCAGTCGTAAACAGCAAAAGCCAGTCTCATGCATCAACTTGAAACTATAATAAAGCTCAAATATCTCAGTCATCTAGATAGAAGTATGTTATTTTCGTTATCAGTTTAAAGAGTTTGTGGAATCTGATGGACTCATTCATTTATTATAGGCTAGTTTGATTCAAATTAACTTTTTGGATTACATTATTGACACAACTGCAGTCACAAATTATGGCTTCTTATAAAAAGAGTTGCAAATCTCAAGCAAATATATAAACCCAATGTGAACTCTACTACCTCACAAACCTTAGTTAATTATCTGCTGACCATTTCTAGAAAACAAAACCCTTAGGTTGTTCAGTGGAAAGAATGTGAATATTTTTTAGTCATATATAAACAGAAAAAAGGAGGGTCTAAAATTAGCCAATGTTCAGTAAGATGACGTGTAAATATTGAAAAACTGCCAAAAATGTACATTTTGTATTAATTTTATTGCAAGATGATTCGTGGAAAAGAGCAGACTCTTACACAGATTGCTGTAGTAAATGGATTACTTTGCAGTGGGTTTCATATTTTAAGATATATTTCCCAGGATCGTCTGGATCCCACTGGCTCCCTTGTGGATAAGATTTGAGGTACAGGATCTGTTAAACAGCATGTGGAAAACGTGGTGGAAACAGACAAGAGATTACAGAGGCAGCAGTTCAAACCTAATCAGAATCTGGGCCGAGAGCCAGTGGATGAGAAGAACAGAAGATCCTGGTTTAACAAATCTGATCTCTTCTTAGGCTCAAATTAGTTAGTCAGGTAATCATAAAACCATATGTGATCAAAGAGCCCTCAGGAGGAGGAAACAAAGACACAAACAAGAAGCTGACAAGACATTTACTCTCCAGCAGTCTCTTATTTCTTCTTTTTCTCTTGTGTGTTGGTGAACCAGGCGTCCAGCAGCTTTTTGCTGTAGTAGATCTGCCAGCCATGTACTTGAACTGAAATAATCAAGACTAAGTACATTATAGACACGGCAGAGAAGCCAAAGATGAACCTATAAGCTTTGCCGTGGCGATAAAGCTGCTGAGCCACAGGAAACATCTCCATTCCTCCATAAAGAATAGGAGCGACACAAAAAAGCCCGGCGCTGATCATTGAGATGACCAGGTAGCTGATGTTGTTTTTCGGTAATGCCATGAAGCTGAAGACTGTGGGTATGATGCTCAGAAGATACGTGTACTCCCATTGGTACGGAGAGGCCACCACTTTATGGGACACCAGGTTCAGCTGGCTGACCACCACCTGTGCTGCTACAAGAAACCAGACCACTGCATGAGCGATGTTCAGCTTCTTGATCTCAGACTTCAGGGCCACACTGGGGGGATTGAGAAGGGTCAGTTCAACAGGATCAGAGGAACTTTGTAACTTCAGAGATTAATCCTGTAATAGATTAGTAGTTTTAAGGGGTCATTCCCTAAATATGCCCCATCATGTCTTCATTTATTGGATAACATGTTAATAATCATACAAGTTAATTACCATTTTATTTAGGGATGAATTTTAAATCATTTCAGTACTTTGTCTAGGACTACAAGTAGATTATCCCAAGTTCCAAGGAAGGTTAAGCAAGGTTCCCGCTCAATGAAGGACCGTAAACGTAGAACACATTGCTTAAGTGCATGTCTGTGTGAGGTAAAAGGACACAAGCTCTTGAAGCTCCGCCCCCTGTGCTGGTAGCAGCAGCTCATTTGCATTTAAAGGGACAGACACAAAAACAGTGTGATTTTGCCCCCCCTGAAAAAGTGACAATTTTAACATGCTATATAAAAATATCTGTGGGGTATTTTGAGCTAAAACTTCACATACAGACTCTGGGGACATCAGAGACTTATTTTACATCTTGCGAAAAGGGCATTATTCCACTCCTTTAACTTGAGCGCAGCGTTTTAGAATGCAAGACTGCATGTGCAACAGCTCATAGTAGTAGCTCAACTACTACTATGTTTGAGATTTCATGTTTTCATGATGGTGACAGGCTGAAAGGTGCTATTATTATCTTTGTTTTTACAAAACATTTACTGCTAATAATATTATTATCCATGTGGAGACCCTCCCCACAACGTAGGGAATACCAGGACACACACTGCATAGACACTTCTGGCTTCACAGCAGGTTGTGTTTGCTGTAGATAACCCAAACTGTTTTTGTTTTTTTTATGTGGTCACAATACTACATAATACAGCTGAAAAAAGTAAACTAGGCATGATGTTTAATATGAATGAGTGTGTCTGGATTTTTCATAATTTTTTTACTTTTATACATTTTTAAGTTGCACTTATTTAGTTATTTGTTCAATCTCAAACTATTTTATTTGTATTATTAAGATGTCTGCACAAGAGTTAACTGTAAACAGAGCAAACATTAAACTTTGCTGAAATGAAATGTCTTGCTTTGGTCTACATAGTGTTCTGTTAACTCCACTAATCTATAATTACTAAACCTAAAAATAGAAATGTGTTCATAAAAACTAACAAAACCATTCATGAAACTAACTAAAACTAAAAATGAAATGTACAGCAAAATTGAAAACGATATTAAAATAAAAATTAACTTAAAAATGCACAACTATGATAACATTGGTTCCAAGGTACTAACGGTTAGCACATTATAAAAGTAAAAACTGACAATTTAACGTTACTTAGAAATAAAGTACAACGTACGTATTAGTAAATGGATTTTCTTAGGCGCTTTTTGTTTTCAAGAGTTCAAAAGTACTGTACAACAGGAAAAAAATACGCGGAGGAGACACTGTAAATACAAGATTAAAATATTACTACGAATCATATTGTTTACATTCACTCCGGTTCACAGCGTACGTACCTCATCTGATAATGTGCCGCCACGCGCTCGCGGTGCTGAAAGTCGCTGCCGTCCGTTCCTGTGGCGCGCGGCCCTGCTCGTGATGCCATGGCAACCCAACACCGTCGACGACAACCTGAGGTAAAGGTAAAGGTAAACTCGGAATTTACCTCACTCACTTCTTCTGAGTGAAAGTCTACATAAGGCAAACACAAAAACAGCTCACTCGCGTTGCAGTTTGCCAAGCGCACATGTTGCAAGGACACAAAATTAACCAACGTGTAGCTGCTAACTTACGTTATAAACCACGGAGAGGCAGAAAAGTTACCCGAGAAACACGAACAGAGGCTGGAGGTTCACAGATTTGAGACTCGTCCATATTTTCTATAATATGCAAGTAACTGGTGACCGTGACTCAGTCTGCCTATATTTTCACGTATACGTTTATAGAGAAAAAAAAAAAAAAAAAAAAAAAAAAAAAAAAAAAAAAATATATATATATATATATATATATATATATATATATATACACACACACACACACACACACACACACACATACCTACATGATAAAAATTGAATATCACCATAGAATAAACTTAAAATTCTGTACCGTGTCAACTGTGTACTTTGTCGCTTTTGACTAAATAGTTATTTCTCAAAGAATGGCACTATGAATGCAATGCAAATAATGTAACGTGAGCTTCCGTAAATCCTTCACTTTAAGTTAACGTTACCTTTTTTTTCTCGTATATTGACTTTAACCAAACTATAGCTTGTTATTGCAAAAACTACAAATACTATATTTCCGAAAGCGAAATATCCTACTGAGAATCCTGCTTTAGTGAAGTACTAATTACCTTTTAAAAGTTTAAACTTCTCTGTAGTTTTTGACTTCACGACCTTGATCCGTAAAACAGCTTAAGTTGATCCTAAATAAATCCACGCATAGTATGATTTATTAATGAACATTACTGATTGTCAAGGTATTTCTGATTCTAAAACAAAGATATCTGTCACTCGCTCAAGCCAACTTCTACAGCTTTTGCTGACGCTTCCTACAGATACAGTACTTGATTTCATACAGAAACCATTCATGTTCATTCACAGTCATAATCGGCTTTACAAACGAGCAGACGCGCACTAATATATATCAAACTTATGAACACACATAGAATAAAATGCCTACCTTATTTTGAACCAGCAAACAACTTCATATACTCAGACACAGTAGAAATGTGATCAAAGTAGCTCTTCTTCTACATGTGCGTTCGTTTGGACATACTTCAATATCGCCCTCACTGGTGCGGAGAAGGAACGACTAATGCTTATGAAAATAGTTTCGAGATTTGCATCTAGAGGATTGATATTACAAAGGATACACACACTTGGTTATTAAATTATGCATTACATTGGTTAAATCAATTGGGAAAATATGTAAAACTTTTGTGTCATTCTAAGCTCTTTGTTGGTCTGTTTAAGGTAGGCTAACCCTCATCCTTCCCTCGTGGGTTTGTTTGTTTGTTTGTTTGTTTGTTTGTTTGTTTGTTTGTTTGTTTGTTTTTGTTTGTCCAGAAAGCTTATTTTATTTCATTTTGATAATATTTGTTCTATTTTTTTTTTTTTTTTTTTTTTCATTTTATCTATTTTCAAATTACTAGATTTAATCAATAGATAATAATGAAATAGCAATTTAGTAATTTAAGCACATTCCTCACATTCTTTCAACTTAAACCTTACCTAAACCTGCCTAAACCTTATAATTCAGCTCAAAATATCTTACATTGGGTGTCTTTGCCGACCTCTTGTGGAAAATATATATATATAACATGAAATTTCATGACTCTTGCCACTAGATGGTCTTATAACTCTATTTGGAGCCAATGAGCTATTCTGCTGAGTCCTAAAGTCAGTTCATTTCATGCATTCATTCAGATATACATGTAGACATTATAAAATTATTTTTTGATAAAGTTTTAGCATTTTTATTTTTTTCTATGTGTACTGAAGCATTCCTCGCATTCCATTCATTCCTATGAGGTCAAATTGACCCGAAAGGGAAGTATTTGATACTTTTTTCTTTTTTTTTCAACCTTAAAACTCCTCGAATCCATTCAATTTGTTTTGTGTGTAGCCTATTCCTGGTTCAAGTGCGACAAAAGTCCTGGGGTCTTGGACCCCTCAAATGAATACTCAATTTTTTTAAATGACCTGAGGGAAGGATGAGGGTAAGAGACCAGTAAGCACATTTGTTGTGTAGATAAAGAGTATAATTTATCATATATATTTTTTTCCCGAGGTAGCCAGAAATTACTAACTAGGCCTACTTAAACACAGCTAGCTCAATGAGAACTAGAGCTAGGCAAAATTCAGAAATTCGGAATTGGCTCTTTCAATTCAGGTCTCATTTGAAGAGGTCACTCCCCATAGTTTGTTGACATGATTCGTTTTGACTAATCATAACTATATGTTCCCTGATATGTAGAATAGATTTTTGTAACTGATTAAACATATTGTTCTAAACTAAGTTCAATACAGCCATCAAAAGTTTTTATTTATACCATGGGCTGTTTAAATACTCGATTCTGATTGGCTGGAAGGTGTGCAGTAAAACCGTTTAATGCACAGGTAGTTCCAGTCAGTTTGATTACAGTTCGAAATTAATCCGCTACATTGGTAACCATAGTAACACAGATACACTTGCAAGCAGAGTGAGAGACGCATATGGAAACGTTTAGGTAGGCTAAATGGATGATTTTTGAATATCGTTTAATTTGTATCAGTGTTGCCTGTCATTCATAAATAATTGTAATAAATCCATTAAAGAATCATTAAGTTAGCTATATGCTTAAGCAACGAGGGGACTGTAGCTGCTAGACTTTAAAGAAGAGATCGACGCACACAGGTAACTCGCGCACGCATCTCTCTCTCTCTCTGTTCCTTCTCCTTCAGTTCTCTGTCTCTCTCTTTTAATAATGAATTTAAATAAATGTGAATTCATTAAAATAAAAGCAATCTGATGGCTCTACTTTATTTAAAGCGGACGGAGTGCAAGAACTGACGAGCCTTAACTTAAGAAATAACCGTCATTTTTACACGTCTGTTAAAAATATACACTGTAAACATCAGTTACAGCTTTAACTTATTTTTAACTTGGCAAATAACCAAGGTATAAGCGGGATAATCCACGGCTAGCCATGCATTAAAGAATTTTAATGCACTTCGTAGAGGCAACCACCCTCCGCTTCGCGTCGGGTGGTTCTTCGCCTCTACGTCGTGCATTAAAATCCTTTAATGCATGGCTAGCCGTGGATTATCCCTTACATAATAAATTCTTAACTTTCTAACTTTTTATGGATATACTATTTTGATAAATAAATTATATATATATATTAAAAAGTATACTTACATGAATTTGTTTGAATTTCATTGCAAACAAGCATGAAATGTAGTAGGAGATTTGCTCATAAATGCGGTTGTTTGTGCAGTATGTAGCCTATATTACCATAGTGTCCTGTGTGTCCTGACACAAAATTACATAAATGATGGTCAGCATCAAGATTGAAAACAGGGATTCTTTATTTTTTGTGGAATTCCCTAATTACAAATTCACAAAATTTCCATTAATTAATTTTGTTTAAAAAAACAACAACGACAATGACATTAAATCTTCACTCCATGTTTGTTTAACCGTTCAGCGCCGTTGTCAAAAATTAAAGACAAATAATACATTCTTTTTTGTGCCCCACACCATCTCTTTGCACATATACAAATTTAGTCATTCAGTAGTAAAAATAAAAATAAATTACAGAGAGGTTCCTAAGACTGTTTCTGTTTAACTTAGTGTTCATGTGGCCGTATCCAGTGTTGGGTGTAACTCATTACTAAGTAATTCATTACTGCATTACTTGAAAAAGTAAAGTAAGGGATTACTTTTTAAATTTACTCTATTAAAAAAAAATGTAATTAGAGTTACTTCTGATGTAATACTGTATAAAGTATAGAACAATTCTATATACAACAATAATGGATTTAACATCAAAATTTAATGTATAATGTTAAAATGTATGTTTTTTATGTAACCTTCTCCTTTTAAATACTATGGTTAGTTCAAGAATCATTTATGCAATTTTTTTATCATTTATTTGAAATAATTAAAAGAGCAGCTTCGTCTATCCTTGTAGTGTTCAACTGGTCAATGTTGTTACTGTATGGGATTTAGAAAGTATTTAGTAACAAGTAATGCAATACTTTTTTAGAGAGAGTAATTAGTATAGTAATTAGTATATCTAATTACACTGTTGAAGATACAATTAACAAGTATTAATTACTTTGTTAGAGAAACTAACCCAACTCTGGCCTTATCGACTTTTAAATATTGATATACTGTGCTCATTAACAATCAATACCCTTGAGTTTTATTTTGATAAACAATGATCTGATATACTCAAATCAATTGGGTGTAAAATAGCCTAAATGTAAGGGTTCATGACATTTCATGTATTTTACTGATGGTGTTAGTTAATGAGATTATTGAAAAGCAAAATGTTAACAACCTAAACCCTTATGTGCTCACATACTCTTTTGAAGTTAATTGAGATGGCACAATGAGAAACTAAGACAGTAGAAAAATAGTGCATATCCAACAATCTGAAAATTCTTCATTATGACAGTCCCAATATCATTTTACATTGATATGTAAGTCAATGTGACCCCATCTATATACAATCAATATACTGTCAAACAATAGGAAATATGCAAATAAATAATGTGACAAAAGTTCTAACAAAGTGCTAACCGTATGGATGAATGAATACCTTAAGATTTTGAAAGACTGTTTATATTATGTAATTATGTGTATGCTTAAAACATGTATTTAACATTTTCTTGTATATTATAAATGTAGTTCCATTGCCACTGTAGCACAGTCTGCTATAAAACATACCTGACTGAATCTCTATGACTTAATCATCAATTTCTTACATTTTTTGAGATATAAAAAGTGTCTCTGTACTGGTGGCACATACACAATTTACTTAAGAAAAATGTAGCATTGATTTAATATGGGTGACTTTTTTTTCACATATTCACATGGGATATAACAAAAACCCAGAGAATGATGAGTAGACGTATGGATCAGCATAAAGTCCTGAAGCTTGGTCTGATGGTAACTTAACATAAACAGTGTCTCCAACTTGTAAGGGAAGCACTGCACTCCCTGATGCCTGATCCAGGTAACTTTTTTTGTATTCATCATATGTATACATTACTGGCTCATTGTTCCTGTATAAGGCCACCCATACATTGTTTCCTTTGCAATTAACATGGTAGACAAAGTAGTAAATTCCAGGTATTTTGCAAGTGAAGATGCCAGTTTGAGAGTTGTAATTCTGGTTGCCATTATGCAGAATCTTGCTGAAAACAACAGGTTGCCCAACTGGAGGAAATGGGGTTGTCAGCAGAGCTGTAAATGCTGGCATCTCTAGGCCATTCCTACCAATAATGGCTCCTCCAGGCTTTTCTTTCTTGTAACCACCTTTTGCCCCATCTAGCCCAGGACCACTCTCAGGAAGGATTTGCCCGATAAATGGAGCTTGAGCGGGAGGTCCAGGTAGGCCAGGTGGGCCAGGAGGACCAGGTCTCCCAGGTTGACCTGGGGGCCCACCCATTCCAGGTATACCAGCAGGACCTATTGGGCCTGGAAGCCCTGGTTTTCCCTCACCTGGCATTCCAGGTTTTCCAGGTGGTCCATATTGCCCTTTTGGGCCTGGTAGACCAGGTTGGCCCATTGGTCCTGCTGGACCCATTAATCCTGGGATTCCCATAGGCCCTGGATGACCTTTGTCTCCTGGAAATCCACCTTCTCCTTTTACACCAGGCTTTCCAGGGGCTCCAGGTAGGCCAGGTAGGCCTTGGTGTCCATTTTCACCTTTAGGTCCTAAGGAACCAGGTAAGCCTCTCGGTCCTAGTTGCCCTAATTCTCCTGGGAATCCTGGCTTGCCAGGATGTCCTGGGGGCCCTGGTTCACCTTTTGGACCCAGTTGTCCCTTAGGTCCTACTGCACCACCCTCTCCTTTTAGACCAGGGAAACCAATGCCTCCAGGGGGTCCCATGAGACCTGGAGGACCCGGGAGGCCACTTGGCCCTGGCTGTCCAATCATTCCATTAAGGCCACCATGACCCTTTTCACCTTTAGGGCCTTGAGGGCCAGGCAAACCACCATGCCCCATATCACCTTTAGGGCCAGGATATCCAGGCTTGCCAAACCCAGGCAAGCCTGGGCCCCCAGGTAAACCAGAAAGACCTGGTTCGCCCCTTCCACCTGGGAGACCTGGTTTCCCTGGTAAGCCATCCAAACCAGGTTTGCCAAAGCCTGGTAGTCCCGGTGGTCCTATTTGTCCTCTCTCCCCTGGGACTCCTGCCAATCCTGATTCTCCAGGTGCACCAGGTTTACCTTGCCCTCCAGGAGCCCCAGGTAGTCCATTCAGTCCTGGCTTGCCAACTCCTGGTAGTCCTACTTGTCCTGGTGGTCCTGGAGGTCCAGAAGGTCCCTTTATACCTGGCAGTCCTGGGAAACCAATCCCATTCTCACCCTTTGGCCCTAGGGGACCAGGGATCCCAGGGAATCCCTTTTGTCCGGGTTCTCCACGAGGACCAGGTTGTCCTGGAAGTCCTTGTCCACCTGGTTTCGCCACACCTGGTAGACCATGTGGCCCTGGAAGACCTGGAGGTCCTGGCATTCCTATCGGCCCTTTACCGCCAAATGGCCCCAACTCACCCTTCGGTCCTGGTAAACCTATACCTCCAGGTTTTCCTGGCAAACCTGGCATTCCTGGCTTTCCAATTCCAGGGTGTCCTGGTGGTCCTTGTGGACCAGGTTTGCCTGGAGGTCCTGGGATGACATGACCAGGAAGTCCGGGAGGTCCCTGGGGCCCTGGAGGCCCCTTTAGACCAGTCTCACCAGGGGGACCTTTCTCTCCTCTTGGAATAGTTTCACCTGAAAAGAGTAGCCAGTCAGCACTTCAGTAAAACTTACTTATTTACTTATTGGCTAAATGAGCTAAAATGAGATTGAACAAAAATTTACTATGAATAAATTGCACAAGAGACATGCCCACCTTCCCGAAAAAAAAAAAGAAAAAGAGGTAAGGTTTTCAAGAGGTAAACCCATCAAAAAAATTGCTTCCTGTCAGTTAACATTTGTCAACATTACCATCACAGTTCATTAAAATTAAATTTTAAAAGTAACAATATTCCATCTAATCTATAAATTAATATGATATCATGGAAGCTGCACACAAAATTATTATAAAAGAATTTGCACAAATACCAACCTTTTCCCATGTGCATGGGTATCTGTGGACGCTCTTTTCCATACTGAGGAAGCAAAGGCATCTCATTTCCATATGGCATGTGTGGCATTTCCTTTCCATGGTAATGGTGTTGGGGTATCCCTTCATTGCCATGTGGCAGGAGAGGTAACTGAGGCAGAGGCTGGTGCTGTTGAGGCAGTGGTTTGTGTCCATAAAATGCACCTGCATGGATATGATGTAGCAGACACAAGTGCTCCACCAGTACAAACAAGTGGGCAGAGAGGAGAGGCCCAGCCATGTCCTGTGGAATGGAGAATATGAGAGAAGGTTAGTAGTCTTGGGAAAACACAAAAAAGCTAGCAGTAAGGGCCCACACCAAAGTGTAGCAAAGCACGTCTATGCCTTACTCAAGCATTGGTACTAACTATATTGTTGTTTTCATTACTGGATGATGTTATTGATTTTACGGTGGTTACAGTGTGTCAAAGCACTCTGTAATATCGCCATCAATTAATTGTAGTCATGAAGTTAGTCATATTGTAGTCATGGAGTGTTTAATATGTATGTATATGTACATCTTCGTGTTAGCGGGCAGCAGAGCAAAATAAGAGCAACAGGTTACTTATTAGTTTATCATCGTTAGTATGATTAGGGAAAACTAAATGATAGGACAAAATGGCTAAGCATCACAATACGCTGGATAATTACTGTGTGAGAAGAACCACTGGCTCGCCTTAATGGTTTAAAATGTCAATATTTTCAATATTGCGACGTGACATTTTTCTTTATCACCAGTTGCTTGCAAAATGATGGACAATGATTCAAATTTCGTGCACGTCATTTCCCAAGATAAAATTAAGAAAATCATTAAATAAATTAGTAAATAAACAAGTAGGTAAATTAACAAATAACAAGCAAACTTAAACTTGTCTGCTTAAAATTTTGGCAAATAATTTGCCAGTGCAGGTACAAAAAAACTCTTTTTTTTTTCTTGCCCTCCCAACTCAAGAGTTAAATGTCGCCCATGCATACATATGTACAAGTCTTTTTGTACCTGCATGGGCTTAAAGGAGAACTCTGGTCAATTTTAACATTGAGCTCAATTTTTAGTAAATTTGGAGTGCTGTCACTACAGAGAACAACGACAAAAATCGGTGTTGCCTACACCATGTTATCCATGTTAACCATGTTACGGGTGAATTTGACTGCAGTAGATGTGAAAGATATGAATAAAAATGATGTTATTTCAGCCAGCGCACATACCTGTATTTTCTTCCTGTTTTCGGTTGAAGTAGTCGATTGTCGAGTTCACGCGCGTGATCATAGGTAACTAAACCTATGCGTGTGAACTCGACAATCGATTACTATGGACTTCGACCGAAAACAGGAAGAAAATACTGGTATGTGCGCTGGCTTAAACAACATCATTTTTATTCATATCTTTCACATCTACTGCAGTCAGATTCACCCGTGATCACTATGAAGGAATCACTCACATTAGCTGTGCACTTGTAATGACACATCAAGGATGTTAAGAGGCTAAAAGCAGGTTTAAAACTTGCCCCATTGAAGTCAACAGGGTGCAAATTTTAAAAAGAGGATAACATGGTGTAGGCAACACCGATTTTTGTCGTTGTTCTCTGTATTGACAGCACTCCAAATTTACAAAAAAATGAGCTCAATGTTAAAATTGACCGGAGTTCTCCTTTAAGAACGTGCATGTAAACACACACACACACACACACACACACACACACACACATATATACAGTATTTGCATTTACATGCACGTTCTTAAGCCGATTATGCTTCTTAAAACGACAATGTGTGTGGTCACATAAAGGTGTTAAACCATTTTCCTTTATCGGCAAAAGGTCAGAAACGGCTTAACAATAAACAGAGCAAGATTTTTCCCCATTACCCTGATTTCGCACGGCATGTAAACACCTTAACCTGCATTCTGTCAGCATATTGAAGTGCGCATCTGTGACATGACAGGGAAGCCTACTTAGGGCTGGTTCACACAGAATGCGATTTTGCTGTTAAAAACAGCAGGTCAGTGGAACAGAAAAGGGCAAGGTCTAGAGACGTGTTTTTAAAAAAAGTTGAACTTATTTTAACTTGATCCCCGCGTTTTCAGAATGCCCTGTCATGCACGAGCTGTCTGCCGAGCACGTGTTTACGTTGAAAAACAATGGAAACGAAGCGCAGTAGAATGGAAAATCATGTTCTGTGTCAACGGCCCTTTATTCGGCAGATTTAAGTGCATCCAGCCATAGCGCGTGTTTCACAGTAGGGTAGGAGAAATATTGCAAACTCCGACTTTTTCTTGACCCAAGAAATATGGAAAATGTGTTCTCATCTCGTGCAGCCAAAGGACAAGTGGTACAGTTGTAGTTAACTTCAAATATGAGAGGAAAATGAGTCTGTGCAATATGACATTTTGAAACACTTTCAAAATGACATTCTGGGGTTGTAATGCTTTATTTGACATCACAACTCGCATAATTAATAGAATAGGGCTACTCTGAGTAAAATAGCCTACATGGATGCTTAAGTTTTGATGTCACCACCGGGAATAACCTTTTTCTTTTTCTTTTTTACGGTCTTATAAACGCAGTTTACTTGCATTGGCAGGTTAATGATTTGCATGCAAACTAGTAAATCAGGTTATTTCAATAAACTGATTTTTGGTAGGTATCAGCATATTGGTGTTCATGTACACGTGCTCATTGTTTGCAACAAAATCAACCACAAATTATGAATGTCAGATTATTTTTTTATATTGTCAGTATATCTTCAAAATCTTATGTAGAGTGGCAGGTGCTACACACAGCAAGGAACAGTGCGACGTTTAGTGAACTTGCGTATACTTTTGTTTAGCATTAATCGCATGCATATATCCTACTTCTAGCCACTGTTGACTGGGCAGCAGAAGTTTCCAAACATCTATTAGGTTTTCTTAACATGCAAAATTGGACAGTGATGTATTCATCTTTCTCATGTCAAGTTAAAGGAAGCTATTTTGCAGCTGTGTTTCAATAAATGATTCTAGGGAGGTTGCCTTAACATCTAAAAGATTACATTTGGTTTTATAGCAAATCAAGTTTCATAATCCTTTATTTAAAAAAAAAAATAATAATAATAATTGATTGATTCTTCATGACATGATCCCATTTATAAAGCTCTTTCATCTAAGTAATTTATTAAATATTTTTCAAGTTAATTCAATGCCTTCTGCCCTTTATACAAAGTTGCCTATACTGTATTCAAAAATCACAACAAAAAAAGGTTTTCTTAAATTAGAAGGGCTTGACAAATGTTTATCTGTATAGTCATTGATGGAAGCAATGACCCTCCAAATTCAAATCAGCCTCACATGAGCCACATTAAAACTGATTGTATATTATATATTATATAATCTATGCCAAACTATGGGCTTTATTATTAATCAATACGAAAAACATATAGAAGTTTCTTAAACTAATTATTCATTAAAAAGAGTGACTGTAACAGACCTACACATTTGTTATACTTAAACATGACCACTAGAGGCCAGTAACTGCCCACAAAACCCCGTTTCGTCACTATTCACTGCATTGTATTCAGTGTTGTTTAGAAAAAACATAAATCTTACAAAAATTCTAAATTATCACACAAATACCACACTGCAAGTTACACAAATGCACAAAAAGACCCACCTATTGTCAAGCCTCATTTTCAGAATACTATGGCACAGACAACTTGATTTCTTTCTTTCTTTTTTTTTTTTTTGTTTATTCTGTCTGTTGCTTGAGAGCCATGTCCTTTCAGGTCTGTCCTGAAACTCTGATGAATGGGAAACCCAGCCACCCAGCCGGCAGCTGCGCTAAAATCCAAAACGCGAGCCTAAACCTAAGCCGACCCCAGAGCGGAGGGGGCATCTTGCTTTGATTGAGAGTGGGAAAAAAAAACCTGGAATGCTTTTTACGGAATCGGTTTTTGATTCTAATACATACAGACGTATTGGGATCAGTGTGTGGGTGGGATGCCAGAGCTTTGATTCTCTTTTGTGAGCTACTGTAATCAGAGATCTTGATTGATCTAGCATGAATAGAATGAAAAGAATAAGTAACACATAAACCATTTTTCTTGGGACGCTGCCAGCCAGGTTGATTGCGACTCCAAAGATACTTTCCACCTCTTCCACACATTTAAACCATCTACAGTATCATCTGTTCAAACCTCACTCTATATTCAGTTTCTCTCAGGGAGAGAGCACACCTTTATGAGGCACGTGATTTGTAACGTAATTTATTTATGCATTAACAACAATAATGAATAGAAAATCCACTCTATTCTGAACAGTCACAGTGCCAATCAAAATAAGTATTTTAAATATTTTACAAATGCTGGAAAAAAAAATGTGGTGGAGTCATAAACGTAAATTACAGGAGTGACACTTAAAAATAAACGGAAGGAATCAATTATCAATATACAGTATTCAAGAGCAATCACTTTTCAAATTGAAAACATACATTTTAAACAGATTAACTTTAGTTGATTTAAATTAATAAATAATTTATCTAATTATTTATTCAAAAGATAACTGATCCCTTAATCTTATTTTTAAGTGACAATCCTATTAATTACAACCTTTGACATTCATTCCTTCATTCATTAGTTCGCTCATTCAATCATTAGGCACCCAACCCAGACACGTCATTCCTCAGAAATGATTTTCCAATTTTCCAGAGAAATGTTTTCAGAGGATTTTATGTCATTCTTAGTTCGGAAAAACAACTCTTTCTCTGTATTCGACAAGGCTGGCATGTCAAAGTGAACAACTGGTCAATGTTCTCTATATCCCCCCAAAAAATTGTGGACATAAAAACACATTCCATCGGAACATTTCTCAATTACCGCTGGCCATGTCTGAAAAGTGACACAGAATATCACAATCAATAGCCCTCATTTGCATCCATGATACCCACCAGAATTAATCACAAATGAGATGCCGAAACAATCTCAAGAGAAGCATTTCAGGAGAGGTCATGGAGAGAGAAAAAAAAATGGCTCATAAAAGCTTCTGTTCATTCTGAACTCAACAACTCTGTTCACAACCAGGCCCAGTCGAATCTCTGTGATTATCAAATTCACAAGGCTAAAACAAGCATCTCACATTGTTCCCTCTGGCCTACATCCGATGTTCAAAGAAGGTCAAATATGTTGACAAGCGAGGGTCAAAACCACAAGGACTAGCATGACGGAACAACAGCAACCCTACACGTCCACTGCAGAGAGCAGGAATCAATGTTCTTTTTGGCCAAAATTTGCAACCGCAGCATTTGTCTGCTTGGTTTCATGCCACAGCTCTGTTATCGCCCTGCCCTGATTCTAATATAATCAAATTTCCATTCCTCCTTTTCTGACTGCTTCCAGATGTGCCGTCAATTCACAATAAACAAATAAAGAAGAGCATGCTGGGTGTCAACCACCATATAGTTGATGCTGACATAATACGATGATTATATGCTCAGCCTTGCATTATTTTGGCCTGTTCAGCTCTGAAGCCTTTGCTTTTGATTTCTGGCTACAGTGTCCAATTTACAACAAAACATGTTTGAAATTGTTCAAAGAAACAAAATGATGGTTTGATTAATTTATAAAAACACAGTGGAGTTCTGACATTTTTAAGTGCAACTTAAAGTTTGTGTCCAAAAGTTAGTCCATGTTTTGTACGTGCCCTTACTACGGACATAAACTGGGGGCTCGTCCGGGATCTGAACCCAGGACTTTTTGCATTGAGACTTCCCATGTTCAAGTGAAACCTGTACATTTCAGAATTTTAAAACATATTAGTACCTGGTAAATTCATGGAGATTAACTCTTTCCCCACCATCGACAGAGTTTTCCGTCATTTATGACAAAACGCTTTCATACCACGGACGGAATTTTCCGTGTTTTCACAGTTATTAAACTGTTTTACGCTATTACGCAACTTTTGAGTACTGAATCTCTGGATCAAAACAAGGAGCAGAATCAAGCGATAAAAGCATTGCTTATGCACGTTCTAATCTTTGAAAAATAATCTTAAAAAGCTTCTTTTTTTTATGTACATGTATACACTAAAAAATGCTGGGTTGTTTAAACCCAATGTTGGGTCAAATATGGACTAACCCAACGTTGGGTTAAAAATGCAATTTAAAAATGGACAAATTGCATTTTGGACAAAATCAAAAATGGACAAAAATGCAATTTAAAAAATTACAAATTGCATTGGTTACATTAAAAATGTAATCCAACGGCTGGGTTTGTCTATTTTTAAATTGCATTTTTAACCCAACGTTGGGTTAGTCCATATTTGACCCAACATTGGGTTAAAACAACCCAGCATTTTTTAGAGTGTACCCACATTCAAGTGTTGATTAAAAAGAATGCATGAAGCTAGAATAAATATTTTTAGTTTGAAAGCAGAGGCTCTGTTCTTTCTTTGATTGCATGTTCATATATTCATAAAACAAAATATTCAAAATATAAGTGAAGATTTTCAAAAAAAAA
The DNA here is from genome assembly GCF_964197995.2 of Scardinius erythrophthalmus. Lineage (NCBI taxonomy): Eukaryota > Metazoa > Chordata > Actinopteri > Cypriniformes > Leuciscidae > Scardinius > Scardinius erythrophthalmus. The sequence continues at coordinate 29,229,323 of NC_138234.1, forward strand.
AAATATGGTGATGGCTGGCAACTTCTTTAAAAAAAACACTGTTGGGGAAAGAGTTAATAAAACCTTATATGTCTGAATATTTTCATACTGAATATACATTTTTCTACTTAAGCTCTGCTCAGTTAATTACAAATTAATGGAAAGGCCATGGAAAAGTAATGGAAATTCATGAGCCAAAAAGAGAACCCTGCACTTTTTCCCAAGGTTGCTCAGGAGCGATAGTCAATGTAATAAAATGACCAAAAAGACACTTTGGATAAAAAGCATCCGTAGCATGCCAACTAAACCAAATGAGATGGAACAGATGCAAATGATCTCTGCTTTTTCTTTTAATAGTGATTATAATTTTGTACAGTTGCGTTCCTGTAGCTCAAACAGTAGAGGATGGCGCAAGCAAAACAAAAGTCATAGGTTCAATTCCCCGGGAATGCATGAACTGATAAAATCATTGATTGCAATATAAGTTGCTTTGTCCGCAAAATGCATAAATGTAATATATTTTTATAAAAAAATTTTAAGAGAGGTTCAGTTTAGGGTGTTGTTCTCCATGCTGTCAAATGGATTCATGATGCAGTGTTTTGCAGATTCACTTTCGGATCTGGCTACTGAATTTGAACAGCCTTATGATGCTTTACAGTCAGCATGAACGTGATAATGAGGTGCCGACAGTAAACAGCAGAAGATGCCAAAAGACACACTCACCCACCCAACACACCGCTCCGTGTTCCCACCCTACCAATTACTACAGGTCTTGCTTTTTCTGGAAATGGGAAGAGTGAGAGAGAGAGAGAGAGAGTTTCAAGACATTTCTCCCATGAAATAGACATAACTAGAATTCTCTCACACACACATTTACCTACTCTTAAAAATAAAAGTTCTTTACTGGCATTTGTGGCTCCATGAAGAACATTTCCATAGAATCCATGGAACCATTCAAATGCACACAAGGTTCTTTATAGTAGAAAAAGGTTCTTTAGATTATTAAAATGTCCTTTACATTAAGAAATGGTTCTTTAAGAACAGTTCACTGAAAAGTTCTTAATGGCACAAAAATGATTATTCTATTGCATCACTGCTCTATATATACAGTATATATATATATATATATATATATATATATATATATATATATATATATATATATATATATTAGGGCTGTCAAAAGATTAATTCGCGATTAATCGCATCCAAAATAAAAGTTTGTGTTTAAATAATATATGTGTGTGTACTGTGTATAATTAAATTTGTATATATAAATACACACACAAGCTTGTATATATTTAAGAAAAATGTGTAATTTATATGTAAAAAATTATATTTATATATAATATAAATTATATATAAATATATACAGTATATGTATGCAAATATTTCTTAAATATATACATGCATGTGTGTGTATTTATTATACAAAATAATTATACAGAGTACACACACATATATCATGTAAACACAAACTTTTATTTTGGATGCGATTAATCGCGAATTAATCTTTTGACAGCCCTAATATATATATATATATATATATATATATATATATATATATATATATATATATATATATATATATATATATATATATATAGTTAAAAATACTCACTAACCCAAAATATAACCCTACTCATATACACCAAAAAGAAACCTTGCATTTTTATAATGAAGTAAGTCATAAGTTACACAATATAAGCTGGGCATCGTACTGGTATTCAGTCCAGTGTCGTTCTCGTGTGATACTGCACAGATACACCGAGGTGGAGTTGCAGTTATTCCTCAGGACAGCGGAATGCAGAATCAGCTGACAGAACGGCCCGTCCGCCAGAACTGCTGCCTGCTGTAAAACACATTCTCTCGCTCACTCAGTAGCTTGCACTTCTCTCTCAGGTTGAAGGGAAGATTTTCATGTAACCATATGTTTTATTCTATGGGGAATAGGATATTTTGGGCAGTATATAAACCATTATAAGGTAGCAGAAAGCCACTCTGTTTCCTCCATATAAAAATGGAATTAGTGCAATTCGCACCTGAATTGCACTAATACTTCTTTCAAAAAAAAATTTTTTTTTTTTTTTTTCATCTCAGGCTCATCCTACATTACATATTCATCAGACTTATAATGTTTAAATGTATATTTTGACTTTTTTAAAGGAATATTTCACCCCAAAAATTAAGTTTTGTCATCATTTACATACTCTCAGGCACATGGTACAAAAACTTATTTTTATTTCATACCAGAGAAGACTCTGGTAGTGTCGCTTAGATTCTTGTGTGCTATATGATTAGTAAAATGCTGTAGTAAAATAATATAAAATCCATTTCTCTTTCAAAGCATGTTTTGTTGACTGAGCATTCAGATCTGCTACTTTCAAAATGTTTTGGAGTTGATTGTATATCAACAATCCAAATATGAGGCCAATGGTTTTGAGGGGGTAAAACACACAGACATATTTTATATTGGAATTATTTTAATATTCTTATGGTTTTTATTAATATTTTAAATGAGCTTTTATTTTTATATTTTCCATTTTCATTTTAAATTCAGTTAAAGTTTCAATGATTTTACTGTTTTTGTCATTTTTATATTTTTTTTAAAATGCCTTTATAGTTTTTCATTAAATGTTATTAATTTTAGTACTTCAACCTAAACTAAACAACAATTAAAAATTTTGCCTCGCAACTTACTGAAATCAAATATATTTAACTTTTTTATATTTTATTTTATTTCAGTTAATATTTCTTTTATTTCAAGTAACATAATGTATGGTTTTAGTTTTAGTTAATGAAAAGAAATGTAGGAGTTTAGGGGAAAAAATTACAAGCACTTACATGAAAGCATATAAAGGCAAAAATAAGATATAAGGATTTTACTTAAATGAGTATTTTAATATAATGGTAATTAGTTGCTATTTCGTGCCTATTTTCTTTTTTTTCTTCTTTTTTTTGGTAAAATAATTAACTTAACTAAACATTTTACCAAAATTGAAATAAAATATTTGTTTGCTCCTTCTGCAGAGTAAAAGCTCTCGCAGGGCAAGCTAAATATCCACCAATAACACCTGTGCAGTCCTTTAGGTCCAATCAATTTCCTAATCTCTATAATTACTGTCTGAACACTTTATCAGCAATGTTAGATGGCGTCAGATGACTCTCATTGTTCACACAGACACTGATGCAGGTGATTTATATATCAGTGCAAACACAGGCCAGGATCAGAGGTGTTCTGGTGCATTTGTGAGTGTTGCACACACTCAGAAGCAACCAAAAAAAGAGACCCGGCTGAAATTAAACGTCTAAAATCCACAAAAATCTCACTCATATAAGGTGTTGCTGGTTGTGATGTCATAAAACATTTAAAAATGCTAAGCTTATGAATATTTAGTTAGGTTCTGTACAAAAAAACTATTTCAATAGCTCATTACATATAAAATGTATTGACCAGTTTAATTCCTCAAAAAAAATTATTGTGACTTTAACAAAAAATGCTACAGTAAAAAACTGTTACTTGGTTAACAGAAAGTATACGGTAAATAACTGTGATAGATCTAATGGTACATTTAATGTAATTTTACTGTAAAATACCATTAAATTGACAGTTTTTGGAAGTGAAAATGAACAAGTCGTATAATTTACAGTGAAAAACCATAAATTGACATTCCCACAATTCCCTGCGTGACACTTCACATTTGATGTATTTTTGTTGAAATAACTATGTTTCGTCATAGTTTTCTTAGTTTTTTCTAATCAGTTATGTATATTAGGGTTATGTTACATTTAATGTTGTTAAATTAATGTTTATTATATTTTTAAAATTTCATGTGTGTTACCATGATGGTGTTTAATGTTTGTGCGAATGACACTGTGCATTAACTTTCTTGTCAAAAGAAAGACGAGCTTTAATTGATTATGTGACTGTCATTACTGCTGTGATTGTTGGTTATCAGTGTATTACAATGGTACAAAACACATATTAATACTTCAATAGGTCAGTAAATTAACATTATATCAGATAATTAAATACAGTTTATTACTGTAAATTTAAAGTTAAGTCTGTAAAGGCTAAAATGTTGCTACCGTATTTTTTACGGTATTTTTTTTTTTTTTTTTTTTACAGTGTAATGGTAATGTTTTTATTATGGTGTGGACATGATGCCAGTAACTGTTAAGACATCTCTATACCAAGATCAAACTGCTTCCTATTATACCTGTATATTTGTGACACACACTTTTCCAATTATTCCAAGAAAAGTACTCATAATAAATGCATAAATGTTTGATCAGACCCAAGCCTTTTCAGCCTTGCAAATATCTGGCGTCTTAGAAACCAAATCGAAGCACAGAGCCAAACCTCTCTTTAAACAGAGAACTGTTGGTCCGCCACATTTTGGTGTTCGTGTTTCCGCACAAAGCTGATTTGACATGAGAAACTTTTGCCAGGGAAGACCTGTAATTCTATAGTCTACGATGGAGAAGATTTGTACGGTACACAGCTTTTGGCCTTCGGATAGAGGTCAGCACAATAGCCGCATTCATGATCCAAACTGCAGTACGTGGTAGTAAAACAGTTGTTTGATTTTTTTCCAAATAATACACGTCACAAAATAATTCTACGGAACCCAATCCACCCACAACCCTACAAAATCTCAAGCAAGACTTGCCTTCCTTCTATTTCCTTTGTTCCCTATTTGTGTAAGAGTGCATGGCTTTCATTCAGATCAAAAACAAAGTTATAAAACATCAATCTGTTAATAGCCAGAGGGAAGTGAGGGAGGAGCATTCACAGGTCAGGCTACGTCTGTGACTGTTTAATGAATCAGGCTGCTCAAGAAAGTTCCAAATAATGGAAGAAAGAGAGACCGCAGGGTTGCGAGGTTCAGAGGGTCGTTCCATGGAGATTAAAGATGCTCCGCAGCTAAACAACTCTGAGAACAGAGAACTAGCTCTTATTCGGAAATGGTTCCGTTTGGTTCCAAAAAACAAAAACAAATCAAAAACACCAGAACCGTATGATTGGATCTAATGATTCGCTCACTGACTGAATCAGAATCGTTTTGAAGGGTTCTTCACTGAACTCAAAATGTATTTAAAAAAAAAACTCACTGTGCAATGTGTATTTAACTCTTTCCCCGCCATTAATTGTTTTTTTTTTTCGACTTTTCACTGTTAAACGGTATGCGTCCCCTACATTCTATTACACATCTTCTGAAAGAGTCCTGAATCTCCTGATCAAAACAGAGGCAAAAATGGAGAAGAAACAAGCGATAAAAAATTGCTTTGCACGTCTTGCAAAATGCGATTTTCTAGCTTTTTGTTCAAAATGTTTTTTTTTATAAAACTTTCCCACATTCAAGCATTGATTAAAAAAAAATAATGCATGAAGCAGTTGTTGTTGTTAAAAATCAATCGCTTTGTTCTTTCTTTTGATATATTGCATGCTCACAAAAAGATATTCATACAACAAAATATTTGTAATTTTTGTGAAAATATTTTAAAAATGCTGGTGCTGGCCGACAACGACAAAAAAACAGCTCTGACGGGGAAAGAGTTAAGGCTTATTAGACTTATGCAAACTGGTTGTTTACATGACAATATGTTAAATATACACATTCAGAGCAGATTTCTTGTAATAAATGGTGCTTTAATTCTGAATAAATATATTAATATTTAAAAAAAAATTTTTTGTTTAGTATATTTGTTAATAGTGCTGTCAAACGATTAATTGTGATTAATCGCATCTAACATAAAAGTTTGTAAATATATAGTGTGTGTGTGTGTGTGTGTGTGTGTGTGTGTGTGTGTGTGTGTGTGTGTGTGTGTGTAGGCATATTATATATATATATATATATATATATATATATATATATATATATATATATACACACATGTATATATACAAACTTTTATGTTAGATTTGTCAGCACTATTTATTTATAAGTATATAGTTTGGACAAATTATTGTTCAAGTTCTACAAAATTAGTATTGGAATCATTGAGGAACAGGAAGTGGATTTGCAATATGAAATCATAAAATTTCTTGATATTATTAAAGCAGCGCTATGCAGTCTTGCAATTTCTTCGGAAAAAAAAATTGGGCCCGCCGGCCCAAAGTTGCAAGGGTGGTTTTTCCGCTCACATGCGCTAGGGGGTGCGAGAAGACCACCATTCAACCCGAAAAAAGTCATATAACCATTCCAATGACTCCGAAGCTGTTCAGTTAAGGTAAATTAAGCTAAAAAAAACTGCATAGTTCCCCTTTAAAGAATTAGTTCACCCAAAACTGAAAATTCTGTCATCATGTACTCACCCTCAAGTTGTTTCAAACCTGTATGAGTTTCTTTCTTCTGCTGAACACAAAAGAAGATATTTTGAACAATGTGAGTAATCAAACAGTTGCTGGTCACCAGTTAACTCCATAATATGAAGAAGAAAAAATAGTATATAAGTCATAGGAGACCAGAAACTGTTTGGTTACCGACATTCTCCTTTTGTGTTCAACAGAACAAATTCAGGGTGAGTAAATGATGACAAGTGAACAATCCCTTTAAGTATATAGTTTGCAATAATAATAAAAAAAAAAAAAAACAGATAGAGACATCAATAAATGGCTTCCTTGAAAGTACTGTGAATAGAAAACTTAATCACTAAGGATCGTCAAACTAAACAAATAAGACAATCATTATTATAAACACAAACTCTACAGATACCAAAACATATTCTGGTATAAGACATAAAACGTCCCTGGTGGAATTGCATTGACAGTTTATCTATTTAGTGATCAATGTCAAGACCGGAGTGGAAAAAACTGCATTTTTGCAATCCTGTTGGACTAGAGAAAAGGATCAAGAGGGAAAGGTTAGGAAGAAAGATTGCCAAGCACCAGAGCTTTGCCTCAGTGTCCAGAGCTGTTCGTGTGCCCACAGGAATGGATCTTCTGAACCCTGGAGACATAACATCCAGCACTGATCGCTGTAGGAAGCTGGGAAAATCACACACAGCCGCCCTCCGGCTCACAGCCATGCCCAGTGCCAGGAAAATCAAAGTGAAACTAAAGTGAATGTGGCTCTATAAATATACAAACCCTTGAGCAGAGCTGGATAAAGTCTCTTGCACAACAGCAGGTGTGGCATGCAGCAGGATATGAGTTAGATTCAATCGGGTGTAGGAATCCACACTTATATCCAATCCAAAATTAAATAAAAAATGTGCCACTTGGGCTTCTTATTAGTCAAGATTTTAATAAATAAATAAATAAATAAATAAATAAATAAAAATTTTAACTCCCCAGAAATTTAAAGACCGTTTATAATGCTATATATAAAATACACCAATAATTTCTTAAATAAAATAAACAATTCTCTGGGTTCCCAACCCTTGTTACAAATTACTTTTCATGAATTTTCCAAGACATTTCTACTCGTTTGTGACTGGAAAACACTTGCCAATGAAATATTTCACACCCAAGGATGACTAAAAAAAATAATATAAAAAAAAAAATTTAAGTAATTTTTCATATCTTATTAAATACCATATTTTTTTTTATGCCTTTTCCCCCCCATTAATATTAACAATGGAAACCCCTACTCCACAATCTACACAAATCCAAGAAGATGGATAACCCAAAAAAACCTCAAGCTCCATCATCAAGGAACATCTATCATGAACTGATATTACTTTCCTCTGCATGTACAATCCCATTCAGATCACTATCAATACTTAAAGCAATATTTCAAGTCACTTATTATATTATTCATTTCCCCCCTTGACAACATTCATTACATATGTACAGCACTCACCTCTCTCTCTCTCTCTCTCTCTCTCTCTCTCTCTCTTGGCCTCTCTCTGTCTCTGCCTTCTGTTTATCTCTCTCTCTGAGTGAGAAGTGAAGGACGAAGGAGATCCAGAAGTCAGAAGGAGAAATGTAGTTAAAGGCTTCAGGCAGCGTGGTTTCCACTTTTATGGGCAGGTAGGAGGGGCAAGGCAACTCCTCAAAGGAGGTGGGCAGAGGGGAAAAGAAAAAGAGAGAAAAACGTTCACGTAAGCCTCCACCCAGGGCGTTGATGCAGTGGCTATTTGGTTCAGTTATGACATTTACCCACAGTAACCTAATATATTTACTTATTTAAGCCATTTAAATGCTTTGTATTCGGAAATAAAGTTTCAGAATATCAGCCGCAAGAAGATAAACTTCCATTTATTGATACCGTTTAGTTAATATTGAGTAACTTAATTTTTAGACACAATATCAACGTCAGTACATCTGTCTATTGCCCCGTGAATAATGAAAAAAAATTCCAGTTCATCTCAGAGCAAGTGTTTCGTTCCTGAATGAATAAGTAAACTTAAAGGGTTAATTCACCCAAAAATGAAAATTCTGTCAGTAATTACTCACCCTCATGTTGTTCCAACCCCGTAAGACCTTCGTTCATCTTCGGAACACAAATTAAGACATTTATGATGAAATCTGAGAGCTGGATCACTCCTCCATAGGCTGCTAGGTGACCGAAACTTGCTGGCCCAGAAAAGTTATTAAAGAGATCGTTAATATAGTCCAGGTGACTCCAGTGGCTCAATCTTAAGTATATCAAGCGACGAGAATACTTTTTGTGCGCAAAAACAAAGAAAAATAACGACTTTATTCCACTATTCATTTCCTTCTCTCTGGGCCTCTAGTTGGTTCACGTAGTGTTTTTGCGTAGCGTCGAGTTTCGGTCACCTAGCAGCCTATGGAGGAGTGATCCAGCTCTCAGATTTCATCAAAAATATCTTAATTTGTGTTCCGAAGATGAACGAAGGTCTTACGCGGTTGGAACAACATGAGGGTTAGTAATTACTGACAGAATTTTCATTTTTGGGTGAACTAACCCTTTAAGCGTTTTGAAGTGTTCGAGTAAATGATTCAATGACTCACTCATGGGCTTTATCCGAAAACTAAAAACTGCTGTCTTCGGAGGACACATTCTCAAGGTAGGAAAGTATCAAGGCACGTCCGAATCCAATGTTAGCTTCACTTCCTGTCTCCATCTGATTTTGATATCCCACAATCCTGTGCTTTCCGTTCTGTGACAGTTGAGCTAAAAAATAAAGATCTGAAAGTTGCATTTTTAACCAATGTTTTCCACTTCTGTTGACATTTCTCGCGAGAAATTACTATTGTGGTAATTAAATATTTCCTAATTTATCACGAAAGCTTGCTCTATTTTGCTGATTATTAAACAATAATGATGCCTCAAAAGTCTGTCTGAAATCTGAAGTTTCGTGAGGAACAACGTGCACAAAAGCTGCATACAAAGTCATTGCCTTTGGCCCGCGAGACAACAAGTCAGCTGCCTAAGATTTCGGATATAGCCATAGTCACTTGCTGCACTCCTGAATGAATCAGAATCTGTCCGGTGAATGATTTGTGACAGTGGTTTAATTCGAAATAGCATAATACCATGCTATTTCTGCCATGTGGTCTATGGCAGAAATAGAAAAACTGGTGTTTTGCTTTTTTTTTTTTTTTTTTTTTATGAATGAACGAATCATTACTAATTTGATTCAGATTCTGACTCACTCATAAAGATAGTCCCTTGTCGCCACCTACTGGTGTAATGACGTAATCTACAGAAAGCGTCACTGAAAAATCCCCACATCTCATTTATCTAAACATTAGGGCTTCCTTCTTAGTCTATTTGCTACGCAGGTCTTGTATTCATTCTGTTTTGATCTAAAGCCATATTTTTCTCTGTCTGAGATCCATAACTTATACAGTTATTCAGGCCCGGCTCTGGCTTTGAGATGTAAGGTGGGCCAAGTGACATTCCTGGTGGGCTGGAGTTTTAACATTATTTAAATTTTTTCTCTGAAGCATATTTTGTAACTTTATTTTATTACAGAAGGGACAGGTCTTAAAATGGACTCTATATATAAACACAGAGTTTACTGGTTACTTGCCCTGCCAAACTTTTCACTTTAGTTCATTCCAACTAATGAAGAAATTACAAGCAATAGCACGAATAAAAATAATAGAACAAAGATACAAATCAAATAAACAGATTTCAGGTAGTATTCAGGTACAAAATACACTATATAGACTCTCTTCTCCTTCACTCCCTTGTCTGGTCTCGTCCCTATACGAACGCATACAGACTCTACCCTGATACCTACCTGTACTTACCCGCTTCAAGGATTCCTTACCCGAACGCTGTCTTCTGTCATCCGTCTTCAGCCTGCTGCTCTCTCTCCGTTCATCTATAAGACACAGACTCGTATTATCATACAGCTAAGTCCTTCATCCATTCTGTCTCTCTGCCACAAGCTCGCCTGTCTGCATAACTGTTCGGATCCTTGCCACTGCTCAATAAAACTGTTTACGTATCACTTACTTGTCTGCTTCTCTCTGTATCGTGACAGTCTGTGTGTGCATATACTGTACACACACACACACACATATATATATATATATGAAGAGTTCAAAAGCCTCTAAGTGCCATCTGAAATTTTCTTCTAGAATAATAATTTTTATCAAGCTTGTATATTTAAGTTCAGTAATTTCACTTAAATGACAATTCATAGGTAATTTTCATTGCCATTTAAGTGAAATTACTGAACTTAAATATTATGAGCTTGATAAAAATGATAATTTTAGAAGAAAATTTCAGATGGCTTTCGCATCTGAACTCTTCATATATATACTGTATATATATATATATATATATAATATTTCTGTATATGTAAACTTTTATGTTAGATGTGATTAATTGTGATTATTCGATTTGACAGCACTAATATTAATCATATTAAAGCTAAAGAAGTTATTCAGTCAAGAGCAAATTTGAGTGTTTTCAGAGTTTTTTTATGTTCCTGAGTTATTTATTAATATTAAAAACACAAGACAGCATCAGGTATATTAGGCTACTGTCACTTTAAGACCAAATCCGAGTATTTGACAAACATCAGACTGTTTACGTTCATTAAGATTTTTTTTTACTCAGTTAAGACTGTGCTTACAAGGATACTCGTCAAAATGGGTGCCAAAATTGAGTTTCTTTCGAGTCTTCTTGCGCTTAAATTGTTTAAAATCGTTTGAATGTCTATAAAGGGACGTTCTAATATTGCTGTCTAGTTTCTAAATAACAAGCGGATCTTTGATTCCAAGTGGCCGAAAAGCACGAACTCCCTCAAAATCTGGAGCTGAATTGTACATCGCTCCAATTTTGCAATCGGTTGTTATTTGGCATGGGGCCAGATGTTCTGTTCATTAATGAATTATTAATGTTCTGTTTCCTGCTGTGCGATGAAACGACTTTAATCTGTGAGATTGGCAGTGAATCCGGTGACTCACGCTAACAGGTGGATGTAAACCTCCGGTTATTCCCTTCCGTTCTTGAGTTGTTGGACAGTGTCAATGGACTGAAGGCGTCTGGATTATTTCTGCCACAGCGGAAAAAGCTAATTTTAAAGAGGCGAGATTTCTTGACATTTGTTCAAAAACAACTCAAAAATATTTGACCTGAAATTGAGTTTGTCATATCAAGAGAGTGAATGAGACTTAGACTGCTGTTGATTCGATTCATTTTCCCCTCCATTTCAGAGACAAGAGAGCACTGTCACCAAGCCATGTGTTTTCCAAAGTCTGGCAAAAATCTTCCTTTTGGCAAAACAAGTGCCAGATTTTCAAGCAGCAACATTCCCTTTAAGCAGATTATGCTATTGTATTTTGGAATGTTGCCTTGTATGGCGGGATATTATTTGCTTTTGCCACACACAGCCATACACACCCACCGTGTTTAATCATGTTGTTTGGATTCAAAATGGCGTAAATGGCGCAATCTTGCCCAGTGCTCATATTAATACTCAACTGAACAAGTTAAGAATCATTCTTATGTGGTGAAACTATTTTATACTGACTTACAGTGAGGGTAGTTCACATTCTCAAAATTCATTTTTAGATAGAATTGGCAATGCAACAAGAAAATTGACAAGAAAATACTGTTTCAGTCTTTATACTTCAAACGTTCATATTTATATTCAACTTCTGTATCAATGCAAGTAATTGTGAAATTTACTAGCAATTTCAGTGATAGGGCAACAATGCCGTAAACTCCTTTCCCCATGTTTTTATGGGTCTAAACAGATGTTGACATGCAACAGTCAATTTAATGAGTTATTATACGCAGGTGTTCAGGCAAGTACCATTGCAATCTCACTAGTTTCCTTTCCATCTTTTTATGGATGATTCTTCAGTTACGTGCACTAATTTTCGAACTGTTATCTCACATGACCTAGAATATGAATCTGGTGATCATGGTGGCCTTGATTAACCCTTTTATGCATAAATTATGACAACCTCAGTCAGGATTTTTTTTCTTATGTGTTTCTCTTGCTCTTAGGGCATTTTATTTTTTACACATATTTGTCAAAGATACTTTCAGATGTCCACTTGACTGGACAGTATGTTTTTTTTTTGGTTTTAACTGAAGAGATACTGTAATAAACAGTAAGAACACAGCAATACTGTGTGTATTTAACATACCAATAAATAAAATTATATAAAATCATGTGAAAAATATAAAATATATACAAAAAATATAAAACAACTTCAATTATTGCAAACGCAATTGAGTTTGTTCCTGTTCAACCAGGACGTGATGTTGATGATTCAATCAAAGATCGCCACAACTGGTGAAGGTATACTCTGTGGAAACCCTAGCCTGACGTCTTCATACTCAGATTCTAGTCAGAATATGAGTCTGATACTGCTCCATTGGGCTGTGATTATGGGGCGTGTTTCAATCGGACCAGGAAAGAAAATGCCTCTGCACTCAATTGGATAGACCTACAACCAATCAGAGCAATGGAGTAAGTGACGTATGTTGAGCGACGCATAGACAAATGCCTTGATCGCGGTTCTCTGTTCCTCTTTTAAAATAAATGCGCTGTCGATATCTTCTATAACAGACGCGATGGCGGAATCTACACATCTCAGTTCTCCAGCGGCAGCCATCTTTGTTGTAAACGAATTCAACCCAAGCGCTCTTTGGTGACTTGGATGATTACGTTACTGTTGATCATCTGTCCATCATTGTATAAAGCCCACCCTGACAATTTGATTGGTCCAAACAGCTCTGGTTTGAGCATAGTTGCTCCACAACGTATCAAGTCCAGACCGAACTTCCCATAGACAGTAGAAGAAATGGACACAGCGACCCCATAGACTTCAACGGAGAAAAGTGAAGTCAATTAGAAGCACTCACTTCCTGATGGCTGAGCGTACTGCGCAGACTCAAACTGAGCTTGACGATGTAGATGTGACGTGAGCAACCCGACTGTCTTCTAGTAGCTGTGCCAAGAGAAATCTGAATCATTCCCTTCCGAAACTTGCAGAGACGGAGAGTGTGAGTAGGAGGTGTCCATGAGCTAGGAGCAGGAGAAACTTTTGGTAAGTATTCTATGGAAAACCCAATTCAGACTAGAAACCCAATTCAGGAAACCCAATTCAGGCTATGGAAACCCAATTCAGACTAGAAAACGCTCATGCTCTCTACAGTCTATGCCGATTCACCCTTGTTAGATGATCATTCTGATTATGCACAAAATGGACATATTTCTACCGTAACTCTCCTCTCTGAGAAAAACCAGGCTCAGACTGAAATCTACATTGATATATTAATGTTTTCAGACTGTGGAAAAACTAGCAATCAGGTGTTTTCAAAATCTCATCTGAAATGTGTTGGGAGTAACGCATTACAAGTAACATGCATAATGTAATCAGATTACTTTTTGATGGAACGAGTAAAGTAACGAATTACAAGTACCGTGTATTATGTAATCAGATAAATTTTTTAATGTAATGAGTAAAGCATTACAAGTAATGTACATTGCGTAATCACATTACTTTTTTGATGTAACTGCAAATTACATTCTAATAACACAAATGCATTTATTTACAGCCAAAAACGTTTCTGCAGTATTTTCAAGAACAACATTCACGGTAATAGACGGTGATGCACGATGTCTAAATAATGATTAATAAGAATTTCTTCCAAATCTAAAATCAATACTTGGAAGATCTGACAATGATATGACTCCTTAGATGTTACTTGATGCTATTTAACATTATTATTTATTAATTTATTTTTTACCTGCAAGAGTCTCCTAGGATAGAAGGAATGGATGGATATTTTGGAGCAACTTGGCATTTCTGACTGGCTGTCGGCCATCTTGGTTTGAAGAAAAAACTCCACATTCAATGGCTTGCTACTTGGTGGCAATGTATAGGATGATGCACTAATGTCCACTGTAGTGGCTGATGTGAAACTATGCCATCAAAACCCATGCATATGGAAGAAAACACTTTTTGAATAGCTCTATGACCTCTATGTGTGTCGTGAAAGGGTTAACCTACAAGTGGATTTTATATGTCAATACAAACTGGTTGAGTAATTACATTGGATTAAGCTACTTTCAGACTATGATGTAAAAATGTCTGATATAAAATTCATAATTAAATTTAAATTTTCCATGTTTTCACAACACAGTTTGTATACATTTATTATAGAGGGAGCCCACAACATTATAAAATATAAAATGTTATAAAGAAACTATATGAAATGTCATAAAGTAAATAAAGATAGACAAAAAATCTACATTTTAAAACAAGAATCATAAAAATAAAAAATAAAAACGTATTCTTTAAAATCATTCTAGGCAAAAGAAAAGTTTCTTCTAATTGAAGAAACATCTAGAGCCCCCTGCTGTCAGCAAACAATAATGCATCTTCACAATTTGGCTGAACTGTATAGACATTCAGTTTGTCTGTGAGAACTTTCTATAAATTAAATTTGATCCTTGACCCTGAATACAAGTGCATATTAGTCATATTCCCAAACACAGTCTCTATCAGATCAAAGGTCTCGGGATCAGAAGGTGGGGGGAAAGCCAAGTTTATCCCACTGCAATAATCATAATTCAACAAATACACAAAATGAAGAGTTGAGAAAACTTGTTTAAAACAATGTCAGTTATATTTGATGAATAACGTTTGTAGTAGTTTACAATAGACATTAAGTTCATAATAATTCTCACTCCATATTTTACAATTTATCGGCATTATGAAAAGAAATCCTAACATGTTGTTTTCTTTATAGAGCCTCATTTCTGTTGACCGTAGTCGGTGTGAAAGCACAGTGTGAGCCTGCTGTTGTAGTTACGCTGCAGGCCTTACTTTGGATACACTGCAGCTGTGGAAATATTTGAGATCATTTCCTAGTCCTAATTCTCGCAATTCTTGCTTTCTCAGCGCAAACACAGCACCTGAAGAAAGTCCATAAAACAGGCTCAGATAAAAACATCATGACACACTCAAGTGGTGTTTCTGAAATATTAAGGCATATGTCTGAGACGGCGGTGGACTTTTCCAAGTCTGCAAGGTATTTGAATCTTTTCAAATAGCCGGTGAGAGTCACTTGTTCAAGACTTGGAGACGTAAACAGACAGCTCTGAATGAATGCGCTTAGCAGAAGAACCGCTGCAACAGCACATTTTTACTCTAAATATTTTTTCCCCCTGCAAGAAGTAGGCTAACGAAAGAGACTAGCAAATCTTCTTCCTTCAAATCATTGGCTACAGAACTGAAAAACAAAAAGCACGTAGCTATAGACTACACCAAAAGATCAAGTTTTGCCTAGCATGATTCAGTTTCTAACTACCATGAGGCACAGAGAGCGCTTAGAAAATACTGCTGTATTAGCATTAGCATCCTCACTGAAGTGAACTAGCATGGGAAGATCAGATTTAGCCTATAATTGAACAGACGGACACAATTGGACAGATATCTGACCAACGAAGTGTAAATATGTCTTTTTTTTATGCTATGTGGCATTTAAAGTAAGTTTGAGTTCATATTTGGTGGTCTAATTACCAAATAAAATGCCATGCTAATACTGTCAACACAGGTGAGCAAGGTTTTTTATCAGTATAAAGTAGGCAAACTCTATATTTTTTTGACTTATCTCAGTTTATATATTGCACTTGCTATGTTTTTCTCATGTTTCAGCACACTAGCACGCTAATATTTTGATGTGACTTGCAATGTGAAGCCATATGTGTCACTACGTTGTAAATCCACACTCACATTCACATTTAAATCCAATATACAATATTTATTTCATAATTAACAGCATAATGTTTTTAAAACAGCTTAAAATTATACTACCAAAACTAAAGAGAATGACAAAGTAGGCTGTAATGGTAGCATTAAAAAAAGCTCTTGCTTTGTGAATGTGAAAAATGCATTAAGGCTAAATGTGACAAAGAGAAGCTTTCATGCAGGTTTCTCTAAATAGCCCGGGTCTGCAATTCTCTGAAGGCTTGTATTCGTTTTGTGGTGTTTGCTATCACGGTCAGCCTCTGGTTTATGTCCCGGCTGAGGAGAAATCATGTGGAACGTATTTGAGGGGTAAATTCAGTTTGAAGGGTTGTGCCTGTCATCACCCTCTTACACGCGGCTCACGCTATACGCTTATGATGTCACTGCAATGATTGACGGCTCTAAATATCACACTGTGAACTACTGAACAAACATGATAGCATCAGTTCTTGATTTGGGAAAATAAATCAAATGCAACATTTGATAGCAATTGCATTTGAAAGACAAATGTTTATATGTGTTATTTTTTTCCGTTGGCTTTTGCGCACTATTCCAAGCCTTCTGAAGCAGTACGGCAGCCAAGTCTGATGAAAAATCGGAATATTACTTTAGAACTTGAATTTCGTATAATATATACATTCATGTTTATTATTATTTGTCCGTTTATTCTTGGTCCAAAAAGTTCCTCCAAGACGAGCAATGTTGTAGGTGAATGATTTATGCTTGCAGAGCCTATGCAAAACTGGACCTCAACTCTCATGAACACAAAACACGATGAGCAAAGTTATTCTTCTGCTCCTCTCTGGGAAGCGATTCATCAAACAGGGAATTTAGACAGAGCAGCAGTCTTTCATCAAACCAAACACTGAACCTCCCTTGATGTCTAGAAACTAAATAGTTTCCACACGTCCAGCTTGTACAGCAAGCAGAGCATTCTTGCAGTGAACCATAGGAGAGTCTTGGATAAGACTATCTATTATGGACCAGCACCAGGGTCAGTTTGGGTTCGTCTAGGTCGGTCTGCACCTGACCGAACTTTCTTTACGAAAACGTTTTACGAAACGTTTTTTTTTTTCGTCTTTGCAGTAGAACACACAAATTAAGCTGCAGCAGTTCGCAATTGAAATTGATTACAGGACAGTCATGGAAAGGATTTTTAAAATTGTGATTTTCATGTCTGGGAAGTCATTTAATAAAATCATAAAAGTCACGGAAATTTCGATCATAAATATAAAGATGTTTAATGTCCCAGTGATTGATTCGTTTGGTGTTTGTTTCAGGAGTTTAAAAACAGCTTGCTAAAGTGAACTTTCCGTAAAATTTTGCTGCGGCTGGTAAACACCTTCAAACTCCCATTGGATGGCGGTGATGATGTAATAGGTGGGTGTGGCTCTGAGGCTCCGCCTTCTTTGATGTGGAAATCATCTCCGGTTCATTTCTTCTGTTCAGTCCGTCGAGGACAGAAGCAGCGAGTAAAAACATGAACACACTGGGGAATATCACTTTATAGTAACTGAAAGTGGGTTTTTTTTATGTTTAATACTGTAACTACTTGCTTTTAAGCAATCTATTGTAATTGCCTTGACACTTTGACAAAGGCTTGTTGCCGAAACGTTGGTGAAATAAAGTATTTGCATGTGAGTGTGCGGTCATATCTCCTTCATACGAACAGTATATCGCTGGTCACGTATTTCAAACTTCTTTTTACCTCTTAGTGGAGAACGAAAAAGAACTTCACCGTGAGTATATCGGGGTATTTAAAGTGGTAATAATTCACCGCTGGCAAGATGAGCTTTTAATAAAACTCAGCTGTTAATGCCATAAAAAGAAAGAGAAAATAGAGAAAATGGGCTGTGATGCTCCCTTTTGAAAAGGTAGGAAAACATCAACACCCATAATGCACTGGGCTCGATCCAACCCAAGGCTCTTTTCTAGAAAGATGAAGCGACAGCTTTGGAAGGCGCAAGGATTATGTTCAGTCATTATCATACTGCAGAAAAGTAATACTTTCACACAACCACCCAGTATGAAATTGCTGGAATACGTCTCTCCTGTGATCGAGGACCTGTCTGAGTACAGACCTGACGCTGCAGAAACTATAATTTACAGGTCAAATAAATCAAAGAGGCATTCACACATTCTGAACTTCTATAAAGGTTCCCTTCCAGACTTCCACAACAAACATTATCGTGTCGGCGAATGGCCACGTTTTTGTGAAAATGAGCCTAACTGCTCTCACAACATCCTTGTTTGTTCTCCGTCGACCTGTCCGGCCTGAGTCAGTCAGAGTAATAAAAGTCGTCACCACAGACCATTTATGCTGAACTCATGAGCCAGCGCACGTGATGATAGACACGAAGGGTTTAAAAACATTGCGAGATCACTGTGTTCAATTCATTAGGCACTGGAACGCCCTCGCTGCGGTGGATGAGGTCAGGACTGCCTGCAGAAAGGGTAAAACGTCACTTAAATCAAAGGAAACAGGCCATTATCTCGCCATCAGTGGCACACCGCAAATATGTGGGGCTCCGCCCCCTTGTGCATACTTTGAGGCAGGCCCCGCCCACAAGTAGCAACATTAAAGGGACAGTGCACCCGAAAAATACAGTTCTGTCATCATTTAATCACCCTCATGTCATTCTAAACCAGCATGGCTTTCTTCTGCGTATTGCTAAGATTATATTTTTGGTTCATACAATGACAAAACCATGTTGGAACCCATTGACTATTATTACATGGACAAAACAAAAAAAATCTCTTTTGTATTTGGTGAAATATTTTCACATATTGGATATTTTGGTCCTCTCTTCAGTACTTCTGCATTGAAGGGGTCGTTCACCCAAAATTTGGTCATTTACTTAATGTCTTGTATTCTTGTATTAAACTGATTTGTAATATTTGTAGTTTTTTCTTTTCTACATTTTGTGGTTGTTGTTGTATGTTGTTTATTTTATTTTATTTTATTTTATGTACTGTGCTCTTGTTTTTTTATTTGCACCTTGAGTCTGTAATAAAGTTTGATGATGATGAATGTCATGTTGTTCCAAGCTTGTATGACTTTATTTCTGTTGAACATAAGAGAAGATATTTTGAGAAATATCAATGTTTTTGTTGTTTTTTGTCTATACAGTGGAAGTTACTGATGTTTGGTTACCAACATTTCTCAAAATATATTTGTGTTCCGCAAATGAAAGAAATTCATAACAGACTGGAACACCATGAGGGTAAATGATGATGAAATTTAAATTTTTGGGTGAACTATCCCTGTAATGTCGACTCAAGTTTTTGCAAAGACGTAAATTTCCATATTTGCTGGAGCTATTTTAAATGTTGAAGTTAATTGACAGATTGACCAGTTAAACAGGCATGGCTCTGTAAAATTAATGTTTGTGCAGTAATTTGCAAAAGAAAATAAGCGTAAAAAAATATACGCTTGCACAGTTCCTTTCTAGCCGTGTAAACATGCTGCAGATTTCGGTAAATGCTTCTGGAGTCATTTAATTTTTAACTGTGTTATAGGCCTACATACAGTATATCACTATCACTTACTGTGGTTTTTGGACATGTACCATTCCAAATACTAGGGTATACTGTATAAAAGCAGTAATCATTCTGTGCCATTGTGTGTGTGTCATGTGTCTATATATATATATATATATATATTCTGGGTAATGGGATGTGTAAAATGCAGCTTCTTTACAGAGGGAGAGTATTAAACCTATATATATATATATATATATATATATATATATATATATATATATATATATATATATATATATATATATAAACACACACATATATATCACTGAGCAGCACTATAAACGTGGCCAATTTTCTTGTCAGACATGCTTGAATGGCTTTTGTCAGGACCAAATTTTGGCCCGTTCCCCTCTGCTGTCATAATGCATAGTGCTCGGTTTGTAGTCCAAAACAAGAAAACCTTTTGAAAACTACCGGTGACACATAATGGAATTTTAGAGAAGTTTCTCAATGGGCCATTATTAAGGTGAGTTGTAGCTTGCTAAGCTTGAAGCCGCATGGAGGAAACGTGAGTAATGTTTACAATGGCTCTGTTCCTAAAACCTAGTGAGCTACCAACATAGGGTGCCTTCTAAGGCAGCAACCTAAATAAAATTTAACCTTGTTAGTACCTTATCGTCTCAGACTCAGCTCACAATAGATTTGCATTAGCATGCTGCTAAGCTAACAACATGACACTTCATATAGCTAACCACGCACAAAATTATTCTTAATTTTTAATATAAAAAGTTCATTTATATTACAGTTTTAATTATATTAAACTATTTTTTTTGTTACATTTAGCTAAGTCAGGCATCTTAGATGGATTTCTTCACTGAGCTCAGCATAATGCTCAATGAATTTGTCTTTATTGCAAGTAATACATGCAACACTGCCTTATAATGTGGATAAAAGAGGAATCTTAGAAATTAACTTAAAATAATCCCTATGTAGGCAGCTCACTAGGTGTTGTACCGGAGCCTATTTATGAGAGTGTATATTTGTCTTCATATTTATATTCAGTATATTTTCAGAGACTCTAGAGAACAGTCTAGGTATCTTTATGAGGTCACAGAATCATTATAACAGGTCAGTTTATCTCCAAATTCACCCACCAGAACGTAGCTTTCCATGTCGTCCGTGTCTGTTCCAAAACATGACTTGTAGTAGAATAAATATCACATCCTGGTAGTTTATTTCTTCAAGGATTGGAAGTTTGTGAAACAGTAGACATTTTCACTCAAGAAGAAACATTTGTGGTTTTGTCTTAGCACCTGTGGGCCCTTCAAGTCATTAAGTTAATGATAAAAGCAGACAAGGCAGCAGGAGAGCACAGTACTGTCAGCCATTTATGAATTAAAAATTTGTTGGAAGATGCTGTGCTGCATCCAACCGAAGAAATACTACCAAAGCTGCAACTTGCCTGTCTCTCGGTGAATGTATGGCGGTTGTGATGAGTCTATTACCGAAATGTTCTCCCCTTTGGGCCTTTATTTTTTAGGTGGAGAGGCAGTTTGATGGCGGAAAGTCAGCACAGATGTGTTACAAGAGCTGAGGGAAGCATCACTCAAGTCAGCTGACAGGAGAAGACGAGAAAGGAAGATATACAAGGACAAAGATGCAGTCATGGGGTCAGGCTGTCAGCTCGAGGCGCTTTATAAAAGCTTAGTTATTGGATTTGAGGGTTAAACTATTAATCGTCAGTGTCCCATGTAAAAATAAGAGCATCTGTTAATATGCTCAGAAACTCCCTTAGGCATGAAGAAACTTTTTAGAGGGAGAGTTCACTCAAAAATGTCATCCTTTACTCACCACCCTCATATAATTTCGAACATGTATTATCTTTCTTCGGTGAAACACAAGAGATATTTAGCAGAATGTTCAAGCTGCAATTTTCATACAACAAAAGTGAATCTGGACAGGTGCTATCAAGCATAAAATATGACAAAAATAACCATAAATTCACTTTTAAAATAGTCCACATGACTTGTAGGTCCAAAACAAAATGCGGAGCAAAGAAAAGCAAAGCAAAACACAAAACGAAACAAAGCAAAGCAAAACGAAGCAAAGCAAAGCCAAACACAAAACAAAACAAAGCAAAGCACAGAAAAACACAAAACAAAGCAAAGCAAAACACACATGAAACAAAGCAAAGCAAAACACAAAGCAAAGCACAAAATTAAACAAAACTAAGCAAAATAAAAAATGAAACAAAACAAAGCAAAATACAAAATGAAACAAAGCAAAGCTAAACAAAAAGCAAAGCACAAAATTAAACAAAACTAAGCAAAATAAAAAATGAAACAAAACAAAGCAAAATACAAAATGAAACAAAGCAAAGCTAAACAAAAAGCAAAACAAAGCAAAACATGAAACAAAGCAAAGCACAGCAAAACAAAGCAAAACAAAACAAAACGAAACAAAGCAAAGCACAGAAAAACACAAACGAAACAAAGCAAAGCAAAACAAAACAAAGCAAAGCAAAACACTAAATGAAACAAAGCAAAGCAAAACACAAAACAAAGCAAAACAATTGAACAAATAAAAAAAATATATATATACCACGGCCATGTTACAGATAGGCCTGCATTGCCTGTTTGAGACTAGTAGTCTAAATTATTGACATTATCCAGTTAATTTGATACAGTAATATTCTTGGCACATCCCTAGTAAATAATATCAAAATAATTAATACAATTTGACACCTAATTTAAATAAATCACAAGGATGAAATACGTTCAAGCTGGGAATGATGCAAAAGCCTGAAAGTTAAATCTATATTTGAGAGAACTGCCTTAACAACACACTAAAATAATTCAGTTCCTCTGATTTGTGTGCTTAGGAAATAATTCATGGCAAATATCATGGGAACACTGCCTTCATGTGATAATTACAGTATTTATGCCAGACTACCATGGTATCCGTCAAGACTTTTCTCTATTAAATGCCTCTTATTTGTTTGGCTAGCACATGTAGCCAGTATCTTATTTCGCTGTGGTCTGGAAGCTGCGGCGGCGTGGGGTTATTTTGACTGGAGCCTCTTGTTCGTTTAAATCAAATGAATATTTGGAGGTGTTTGGTCCCAAACCCTGTGAGGTCAACAGTCTCTGAGACACTGTCTGGTCGTTTGGTGGCTGTCTGGCTAAATCCCCCAAAATCATTTTGACCAACAGATTCAGACAGACTGTCACATTTAAAGTGGGAAGAATTATCATCTCTACTTTCCAGTTCTGCTCTTTTTGCCCAAGTATGGGTCTATGGTAATGCACAAGCAACTCTGTGATAGGTACAGGTTCTGAACCAGAAGAACTCCAGACAAAATCCTTCAAGAGAACAAGTGATGTACTAAAATGTTTACTGGATAAGCTTCTACAACCCCCTCATCTATTACCAGTTCACTTACTTATTGTGGACTGTTTCAAAAGAGTTTAACTTGGATATTCTGTAGTCTTTTCACTTTTATTTTGCCTATGTCCCCACTTTTTTGGAGTGTGCTGCTTATACACAACTGTTTATATTTATGAAATACAATTTCGTACAAAAAATTGTTTTTTACAACACAGATTCTAGATTTTATTTAATTTTACAAAATGTCCCAACTTTTCTTGATTTGGTGTTGTAAAATCTTTTATATTATTATTATATTGTATTGTATTGTATTGTATTGTATTATATTATATAAAATTATATTATGTGCCGTCAAATCGATTAATCATGATTAATTGCATCTATCATATATATATACACACACCAATGTATGCATATATATGTGATTAATCGATTTGACATTATATTATATTAAATAAAAGTTAGGGGTCCGTAAGATTTTTATTTATTTTTTCAAAGAAATGTATTTATTTATTTTTTCAAAAAAAAAGAACACATTAAATTGATCAAAAGTGATAGTAAAAAATTTAACATTTTTACAATTAAAATTTCAATTTCTTGAAATTATTACTTTTGAACTTTCTATTCATCAAAGAATCCTGAAAATTATTAGTTCCGAAATGTTTTATCAGTTTAGTTCTTAATAATAAATATAGAAATAAAAAAAAATTTGGAAATTAGGCACTTCATCTTGAAGAATTTAACTAAAGCATGACCTCATCAATAAACCATCAGCAAGATGGTGTTTTACAGAGCTGTTATTATAGCCACAGCTCTTTAATCAGCCTTTAGCTTGCAAATGACCCTTTAAGCACACCTAAAACATCAGGCCCATCTGGAAACTTTCAACAGGCCAAATCAACCAAACCTACAATATCACAGGTCAAAATATCTATGACGCCATGGATCTGTAAGCCTCTGCGATGCATGCTGTTTTGTGAAAAGAATGTATCGTGGGTGGAAATGACAATAAACTGCATCTGGATGAAGAATGTCCTGCAGGAGACTTTAGAACAGATACTTTTAATAGAGAAGAGTATTACTGAGACTTGAGGGTGGACTCTTTTGATTTGGGGTGGTACGCAACTACCTACTGCATTTATCAACGTCACTGGCAACCACCCAAAACACTGAATTTAAATTTTCGTGAGAACTATACCTTTAAATTGCACTGTTCTCTGCAATATGAGCACTCCATCATGTTCCCAATGGCCTTGGCTCAACTCATTTGCTCATAATCACAGGAACTGGCTGTTTAAAGTAGTTTAGCAAAGGCTGGGACTTTTAACAAGAGGTTTTGCTCAAAATGATGGTGAATTTCAACTGGCAACGACTTCACAGAGATCGATAAGTATTTTCTTACTTCATCTGAATATCGCTGAGATGAGAAGTGCTTATTTCTTTTCAGGTTCGGCGTGTTTACGAACCACGGGCAGGATCCTCATTCTCACGACATTCACAGACAATTTCAAATATAAACACATGCCTAACATTTCCCCCGCAAAAAAAAACACCACCAACCGCATGCCGCCGCAGCTGACTAATAAAACTTGAGAAACTACTAGGAATTATTCCGCTTGTATCGATTACGCAAACAAACCCTGTTTGAATTGGACAGATTCTGATGCCGGACAGGGTTGCGTGTCAAACAAAATGCTGGACTGTTTTTATACACGTCAGTTTGTAAACCTCTGTTAAGTATTAGCCTTTTCAAGTAAATGCGAATGTTTAATGGTCCTAACAGATGTGTCTTTGATACCAAACCAAAGTCCTGTCATATTCCCATGTAGCGTCCAGTTCTGAAATCCGGCCCAAAACTTCAAGCGCTTTCAGTTCAGTATCACTGCCCGACTCCATCTGAACAAATACGACTGGTCTCAGCCTCGGCATGATGATGTGTGTTTACAGAAAATATGGAAATTAAAACACTAACACAAATTTCATGGCCGAGTAAGTGCGAGTGTGTTTATATAGGAGAGAAACAGAGAGATGGGTGGTGAAAAGAGATTGCTGAAGCAAGACATGAACTCACACACACACTTATCTGGCACTATTTGGAGGCTTCAAAATCTGTGGCCTGTTGAGGAGAGGTGTGCCGCTATTTTTCTAAGCAATCAAATGTGTGGGTTTTGCCTGGAGACATACATCAACCCAAGCCATATCTAGAGATTAACGTCTGTTGTCTCCACAAGGAAATGCTTTAGAAATCAGACAGTGTTTATGAAGCATATAAATGTACAGTTGTCAAAAGTACCGACTTCAGTACAAAGTCGGTACTGAAATTTAAACAATGTGACGGTACCAGCATTTCCCTCTAGCATTTTGAGCGCTGTTAAACGGATTCTTAAACACCTCTGATTGGCCATTGTGTTGACACGCTCAACACAATGGCCAATCAGAGACACATATGTCTGTGATTGGCTACAATGATCAATGCTGCTCTTCACTGAGCACTTACACAGATTCACATGTGAGCGTTTGAAAGCATGCGTCTATCAGCGGATCCATTTATCAGTGGATATATTAGGGATCCGCTGATAGATGCCTGCTTTTAAACGCTCCCGTGTGCATCTGTGTAAGCGCTCGGTGAAGAACGTCAAAGATGTCATTGTTGATCATTGTAGCCAATCACAGACATATATGTTGAGCGTGTCAACATAATGGCCAATCAGAGACATATATGTTGAGCGTGTCAACACAATGGCCAATCACAGACACATATGTTGAGCGTGTCAACACAATGGCCAATCACAGACACATATGTTGAGCGTGTCAACACAATGGCCAATCACAGACATATATGTTGAGGGCGTCAAAACAATGGCCAATCAGAGACATATATGTTGAGGGCATCAACACAATGGCCAATCAGAGACATATATGTTGAGCGTGTCAACACAATGGCCAATCAGAGACATATATATTGAGCGTGTTGATATGAGCGTGTCAACACAATGGCCAATCAGAGACATATATGTTGAGCGTGTCAACACAATGGCCAATCACAGACATATATGTTGAGGGCGTCAAAACAATGGCCAATCAAAGAAATATATGTTAAGGGCGTCAAAACAATGGCCAATCAGAGACATATATGTTGAGGGCATCAACACAATGGCCAATCAGAGACATATATGTTGAGCGTGTCAACACAATGGCCAATCAGAGACATATATGTTGAGCGTGTCAACACAATGGCCAATCAGAGACATATATGTTGAGCGTGTCAACACAATGGCCAATCAGAGACATATATGTTGACCGTGTCAACACAATGGCCAATCAGAGACATATATGTTGAGCGTGTCAACACAATGGCCAATCAGAGACATATATGTTGAGCGTGTCAACACAATGGCCAATCAGAGACATATATGTTGACCGTGTCAACACAATGGCCAATCAGAGACATATATGTTGAACGTGTCAACACGTTCAACATATATATATATAACGTGTCAACACAATGGCCAATCACAGACATATATGTTGAGCGTGTCAACACAATGGCCAATCACAGACATATATATTGAGCGTGTTGATATGAGCGTGTCAACACAATGGCCAATCACAGACATATATATTGAGCGTGTTGATATGAGCGTGTCAACACAATGGCCAATCACAGACATATATGTTGAGCGTGTCAACACAATGGCCAATCACAGACATATATGTTGAGGGCTCAAAACAATGGCCAATCACAGAAATATATGTTAAGGGCGTCAAAACAATGGCCAATCAGAGACATATATGTTGGGCATCAACACAATGGCCAATCAGAGACATATATGTTGAGCGTGTCAACACAATGGCCAATCAGAGACATGTATGTTGAGGGAATCAACACAATGGCCAATCAGAGGTGTTTAAGAACCCATTCAACCCATTCAGTCAGTCAACCTCGAGATCACAGTCACACACTGTAAGCGAAAGCAGACGCTCTGACAGACAATGTCAAATGCATTCTATTTTGAGTTCTCCTTTAAGACTTTGTGGAATGGAATAACATTGATTATTCCAAAATGGATAATGGTCGCTCTCTCAATAAAACTGTGAACAATGTAAACACTGTTATCAGCCAAATATATCAAACGAGGAATTACGGCAAGTTTCCGATAGAATCTGAATGGCTTTGGGTGGTTAAGGCTCAAATTTTGGACATCAAGACAACCGCTGGAACATTAAGGGTCACAACCCGGACAAATCAAAGCTCCAGCAACATCTGTCAACAGACCTGAAAGTACTCGCAAGGGATTTTGGTGGGATTTCCAGACATGTCGTAGTCTGTCGCAGATGCAAATATTCCCTCGCCTCTATCAGCTCTAGAGGCCGATTCACTCTGTCTCTTTCTACCGTCCTACCGTTTATTTTTGAATACCGAGGCCATGAGCGTCTCAGACAGCTCCGCAAATATTCCAAACACATATTGGACACATGCTCATACAGCCCCGTGCCAGTGTACACACCATGCGGCTCCTCACTATCTATCAACCCTGGCAGGAGCGCTACGACTGCAGGCTGAGAGATTTACGATAATCAAAGCTCATCTGGGATGGGGAGGGCTACCGATGATGGAAGAGGAGTCCCTAGGGTGTCATACGGCTTCCTAGGCAGAAGCTAATACCATCCGTTTCCCTTCACAATATCTCAACTGCCTTCGGAGGGTGAATATGGATTTATTTTGTGGCAGTGATAATTATGTTAAGTGTTTGATTCCAAGTTATTTATTTTGACTTGTCACCCTGTTTCGGTTAAAAAATGCTACGCCCCATGACGCTTTGTGGGAATAACTTCCGTTAAACTGTAAACAACCAGTGAACACAATAAGCTTTATGAACACAATAAGCTTTAAAAAAGAAAACTGGGCACACTGCGGTGACATTATTCTACTCATCCTTCAAGAAAACTTAAAAGTGTAAAAGCATTAACAAATTACTTTCAACAGACCTTAAATTACCCCAAAAGCTTATTTTTTTCTGTAGCAATGGCATGTTTAATATCACTCCAGACAGCAACCTAGTGTTGGCCCAGATCTGGCCTACATCTGGTACACGTGGATTCCACACGAACCAGATGTGGGCCGGATCTGGGCCGACACTATGTTGTTGTCTGGGACTGTAGTAATATATGTATATATTATGTAACATATGTTGCCTAAATAAAATAAAAAATCATTAACTTTAACATTAAGTTACATTAACACATCAAAGTGACAGATTTACCTGCTTCAGAAACAATCCAGTAAACACTGCTAATATGATTAGAACTGAAAGGGGGAGAGAATTACATTTTAAAGCATCCATATGAAAACAAACCTGCAAAGAGACGCGAGGACTTGGGGAGAAAAACGTGAGATTCTTTGTGCATTCCAGTTAATTATTAATGGGATATATCATAAATTAAATCAGGAGAACAGACCACAAATGTGAAATATATGTTGTCTTTTTTCATACCGTTACAGAGGAATTCAAAGGAAAAAATGAATAATCAGGAGGAAAAGAACGCAGTGACTGAAAAGAGCTCTTGCCATAGATATTCTCACAATACCCTGTCACATTAAAATACCAAACGTTACATTATTCTTTATAAGGAAATTTTACAGCTTATTCTGTCAAACTGACAGATAATGGTTATAACCTTTTAATCTGAAATGATTTGTTTCGCTCTTTTTGAGTGTAACTTTCCCAAAACGGAAGTGCCTCCCATGATTCAGAATGCAGTTGTGAGAAAAAAGGTGAATAAATGACAATTTTGCCAAATTAGTTGCTCTTAAAGGAGCACACAGTCATTTTTTACTTATAAAAGACATACACACATGGTTACACATAGAAATGAAGATCACTTTGAAGAAATGTAATTAAAATTCTGTTCAACCACGTTAAATGAAACATCATATTAGTTATTAGACATATTATCATATCACATTGACATGCAACTGGCCAAGTTACTATGGTTGGTGGCCATGTTTCTGTAAGTATCTGAGTCTTATTTAAAGACATGTTAATACGTCCACCAGGTAAGATGCACACCAATTTTCAACTTCACAGATTATATGGTTATGGCATTATAAAGGATTGTCAGCTTGTAGTGCCCCCTATAGGAGCAATTTTGATATAACTTGGTGTGTGTCCTCATAATGCCCTGTGGTCTGTGTGTATTACGTTTCGTTAAGGTTGGACATTGCTGTCAGGAGATATAGGTAAATTTGAGAAAAACTAATGATGCCACGCTGCTTAATTCAATAATAACTTTACAGCACTTCAACAAATCAAAATTTCATCACCATCCCTTGCTGCTGTGTAACTATTTTGGTGAAGATTGGACCAACGGCCTATGAGAAGTTTTAAAAAGTTAGAAAAAAATCCAAATGGTGGAAAAGTTTTATAAACTGAAATGAAATCGAAGATACACAGTACATTTTGTAGGGCCTGACTCAAGGATTCAATGAAAAAAGTAATTTTGTTTCAAGACCTTCGGTGCTTGGACCCCTAATAATAAACATACAGTGTTTTAACAAACATAATAATAAACATAATGAACATACACTGTTCCCAAATTTGCACGTACACTCATAGTGATAATGAATCATATCATACCTACTTTTGTTTCAATAGATCAAAGTATTTTTGAGATACACTCTCCAATTTTGCATCCAATTTTTGGTCAACATTGGGAAGTTCATACATCAAACATCATAACTTTTTTGAACATAGATATTTTGTTTGGTCATTTCAGTGTGGCTTGGTCCAGTGATCATCTGAGCCAATTTTGGGAAGATCAAAATTTGAAGTAGTAGTGAAAAAAATAAAACCTAAACACAGCACATTGTCAACCACTGTATTGATTGAATGTGAAATTAGTGCTACACTTTATTTTGATGGTCCACTTTAGACATTCTACTAACTATAAATAACTTTTGCAACTCCAAGTCAACTTACTTTCATTAAA
The DNA here is from genome assembly GCF_964197995.2 of Scardinius erythrophthalmus. Taxonomy (NCBI): domain Eukaryota; kingdom Metazoa; phylum Chordata; class Actinopteri; order Cypriniformes; family Leuciscidae; genus Scardinius; species Scardinius erythrophthalmus. The sequence continues at coordinate 29,259,306 of NC_138234.1, forward strand.
GTATAAGTAAACTATAATAGACTGTTAGTAGAGTGTTTGGTGTCCTTAGGGTTCTGGTTAGTAAAACAAGCTGACATGTAGTTGCAAAGTTACTTTAGTCAGTAGGATGTCTGTTGGGGAGCATCAAAATAAAGTGTTACCAAAATTAGAATTGTTAGAATAGTTTCTAAGACAAAGGGTTCAAAAGTTATAACAGAGATTTAATTTATAACTGGTGGTGGCGCTATAGAGTTGGTCCTGGAAACCCCAAATTTGGTCAGGTTACTATTCAGGAAAGCCACAATCAGGGCACCAAATTTCATAATTTTCCTATGCACGGTTCATAGGGGTGCCATATAATAATAAAATAAGAAAACCAGAAGATACAATAGTGGGCTACAGATGCTTGACCGCTTATATAAACAATAAAAATGATGTGTAAAAAAAAAAAGAAGAAAAAAAAGTGTGTAGGCAGTAATTGGTGAATGAAATTCATACTGTACATCCAGGCCAACAGGTGTTAGTTTAACATGTAAAACCACAGGTCCTATTGGGACGAATAAGAGCCAGCTAAAAACTTAAGGGGAGTGTTTACAAGACAACGATGTAATAAAAATGAAAAGAATTTTCACACGGATCCGAGAAAACGACTAAATACGTTTTGTTCTATGTTTATTCTGAAAAACTGTATTATTCATGCCAGGCCAGTAGTTGGCGATGCCACTTTGTAAAGACACTAAGCACCTATAGACTAAACATGTAATACGCATGTGCATAACATCACTATTTTCACAAATTCACGATTTTGTCATTTACATGGATACGATAATGGAATTGTTTTTTAAAAAAAATTTGCACTTTGAAACCAGTTTTCAAAAGTTTGCATTTTCAGGCCTCCAAAACACCACTGCCGTGTAAACGAACGGCCAAAACGCAGAAAAAGTTTTCCATTTTTAATTGAAAACGGTATTGTCTAGACACCCCCTTATTTTCCTAATAGCTGCTCCAGCTTGAAAGAGTTCAAGCAGAAAAAGGAAAACTACTAGTTCTTTAGATATCCGTAACCCAGTGCATCATGGGATCTCATCTCAAGACCACTAGTGAAGCGTCATCCAAAAGGACACAACCACAGCAACCTCTCAGTTTACATCTGATACTCATGGCAAAGATAGCAGGGTTTCCAGTTGATGCTTATTGAGTGTTCAAGATCCAATAGCCATTTAGGAACAAACTGGTTTGTGTATCTCTGAAAGGCCAAATGTTCACATGTTTAGTCTGATAGCGGGTTTCAGTGCCTGGTATGTTACAATAGATTTTTCCAGAGTAACTGGGAAGCAAATAATCCACAACGCAACAAAGCGCACCTCATGAATTTCCAGGCTGAGGATTTGAAGAATGCAAGGTTTCAGAGTTTCTCAGCTGGACCAGTGACCCCCATCACCCTCTTCCTATCCTGAACAGAGTGTGTACTTAGACACTGTCCAAATGTTTAGTCTCATGTGCTTTATTCTACTGCCTTCCCTACAAATTGTTGCCAGTGCACATTTGAGACTTCGTTCAACACTCCTGTTTCCCCCTTCCTCCTGAAACCACTTTCTTCCTGAAAGCATTCCTCATGGAGTAGTAAAACAAATGACTTCAGGCCTTTCCTGCTGCCTCGCGTTTAGGCCTTATATGCAACCAAGCCAATTGAAAAGCATAGATAAACATGATTTATTTAGAATTTAAAGGGATAATTCACCAAAATGTCTGTTTTATCATCATTTACTCACCCTCAGGTTGTTCCAAACCTGTATTGTTTTCCTTAATCCATGAAACACAAAGTTAGGGAGAACATCCGTACTGCTCTTTTCCATACAAAGAAAGTGAATGGTGATTCATACTGCAGAAAAGTGCCATGCAAGTAGTTTATATGACTTGTGTGCAATTTTACAAGTCTTCGGAAGCCATACGGTGTGAGGAACAAACGGAATGCAAGGAAATATGGAGTTGGAACAAAACTAAGGCGAGTAAATTATTTCAATTTATGGGTGTACTGTTCCTTTAAGAGTATAATTATATCACTTAAAATTGTTTTACCATATTTTTATGTGATACTGTGCGTTTAATAAATAGTATAAATTACATTTATAATTTGCTATAGAGAGTAATATAAACATTATTGCACGTTCTCTATGGAGCATGTCATAATAAATGTGCTAGCCGGTGTGCTAGCTCCGTAACTCATTCAGCATTAAAACAGACATTAATATGAGCTTATCTTGAGAAAAGTAGATCTTTTTGTTGACGTATCAGTGTGTTTCCTGTCATATGAATATTGGAGTAATAAATGTCCTGCAGGCTTACTATCTCCACTATAAATGCCTATTCTGATTTAAAGCGAAAATAAAACTCACGCATGTGCAACTAGCAGAAGAATGTTTTCAATGCTGCTGGAGGACTAGCGTGGATTTAAAGGGACAGTTCACCAAAAAATGTAAATGATGTGATTATACTCACCCTCATGTTGTTCCAAACCTGTATGACTTTTGCTTCATCAGTGGAACACAAAGTAGGATTTTCTGAAGAATTTCAACAGTTCACTGTAATGAATGTGTATGGGGACTGGGGACTCTAAAAAAAAATAAAAAAAAATTAAGACTTAAGCATAAGTCTAGTCTCAGTTTTGTTTTGTTTTGTCTCAAGATACACATCAGTCATGTTTTTTTCTAAGGCACATTTATAAAAGCTTCTTAAATGTCCTAATTAAACTAAGGTCTAATCCTGGCTTAATCAAAGCCCTGTCTGTGAAACCAGGCTTTAAAGTAATACAAATATCTGAGGAAAATCTTGACATCCGCTTTAGCTGTTTGTAGTATGTTCATAAAAGTTAATGAGAGTAGCAATGATTGATTTGTGAACAAATGATTCTGGATCTTTTCAGTGAATCTGTTGAACTAGTTCACAAAAGGATTCCTTCACGAATAAAAATCAGTGATTTATGACTGTTCCTCACTCAAATCTATCGTATGACTTCGGCTCAAAAGTTGTATGGACCACTTTCATGATGCTATTCAACAGTTTTGAACGACATGAGAGTGAGTAAATTCAGAGGGTGAGTCCAAATAGCTTTCATTTTTGGGTGAACTACTCCTTTAATGTAGTCTGAATGTAACACCCGCAGTGTGTTTGGCTAGACTAAAATAATCAGTTCCAGGGAGATATTGCTTAGATTTTGGGGGATACTTTAGAAGACCATCAAATAACCCTGTCAGACAGTCTCTCAGAACCAGGGCTTTCATTTTTGGGATTGTTTCAGGGTTGGCAGGGCCATCTGAACGCCTGGTTTCACACTTCCCTTACTTGTAGAACCAGCTATGCATGCTTCACACCGCCTGGCCAGACTTCACGCGACCGCCGCCACATTCAAAAGTTAAGCCCCTTCATCCCTCTAATACACTTTTATGAGATTTTTCTTGGCCTCAGGAGATGACTATAGATCATCTCCAAACCCAAACAACAAACATTACATGAGGAGACGGGCAGGCTTTGTGCGGTGGAATGACTGGTCTAAAATGACAGTCTCTATTAAAGCATTGCAACTTTAAAAATGACGGTGATTTATTTATTTTTTATTTAGTCTCATAAATGAACAAGTCAAGGATCTACTGTCAACCAAACCAAACAAAATGGAGGGAAAAATGTATAAATCTGCTTTGGTGTCCTTTGCATGGAAAGCATTTATGATGCATAACACTCTTTCTTGAGTTTTTAGTAAACTTGTACAAATTGTTTTAGTCAACTTTGTTCAAATCAGTTGAGAATGATTCAGTGAGTCACTCATAAGACTCAAAAACATTCACTTTTGTCACCCCTGCTGGCATAAAATATTTCTGAATGAATCAGAATCAGTGAATGAATCTGAACTAATATTTTTAGAGGATTCAAAAGATTTAAGTGGGATGAATCAAAACACACACACTACTAAGCGCTCAGTTTTTGTTTAGTTCCTTGTTCCCTCAACAGAAAGCCAAAAAGATTTTGTCTTTTAGGATTTCTGTAGAAAATCTTCACAAATGAGCGCAACTTTTATGAATTTTGAAGCCTAAATACAGTACATTCGCCAGAAATAAAAAGCTAAAGGTTATAAATAAACTACACCACAGTAGCATCTTCCAACAACTCTTTTGATCTTTGTTTAAAATCTACAAGTTAGAAATTGTTAACAACTGCCTGTTTCAAGACAAATAAAAGCATTTAACCAAAAACCCATTGATATGGCATGAAAAGTCAGAGTAATATGCAGTGTTGTGGTAATGCAGTACAAGAATTGCGAGTTACATAACAAGATTACTTTTTTCAAGTAACTAGTAATGCATTACTTTTAAATTTACAACAAAATATCAGAGATGGAGTTTCAAATAAGTGACTCAAGTTACTTTGTTTTCCTATGTATTGACTGACAGCTCCCTTGTCCCCATGTTGAGAGAAATCGTGAGTAAGTGCAGAGACGTTGTTTGCGCAAGTGTGTGAACATGATGTTTTTGTAGTTCTTGACTAAATGTGAGCAGGCATTTACTCATCTCACATGCACAAAACCAGATTCATATTGCTCAAAATTAATTAAAACAATAAAATACTAACTCAGAATATTACACAAACCTGCAATAATTAAATATCTAAACTCAAATATACTTTATGCATTTAATCTCCTTTTATTAAACAATGTATTTGATGCAGACCTTACATGATCCAATTCAGCCATACAAAGAATAAGCAAAAATTACTTAGGTTAAACATCACATTTGTGTTTGTTTTTATTGCTGAAGTGTGTTGAACTTTCTTCCCCTGCATCTTATTCTTCTGTAGTCCAGAATGGCAGCACAGCTGAAAGGTTTGTTTGAGATGCGCCCTCTACTGTTCAGGCGTGAATTTGCATTTATTTCAGCCTGGAGCTTCTTCCTAGTCAATAATTGTATCACTTAAAACTCTTCTTTGATCACCAAAATTACATATTTAAACATTTTTTCCTTGCAAAAAAAAATCTTCAGTCCTTAAAATAGCTTGAATGTAACTCTACACCCTTGCCTCATTTAGTATACGCGGTTCTATGAATATGTAAATTAGTCCTGCCTCCACTCACTCACTCCAGCTCTGAGATCCACTCGTTGACGATCACACATTGACATGATTGGTTACAAGGTAGTTTGTTACCCCTGGTCAGAAACACCAGCGATTTCAAACCTTGTTTTTGAGACGGTCTTTGGTTCACTGCAGTTTTAAAGACAAAATACTCAGCAATGGTGTCGACTTATGAATTTGCATATGAATGGTTTGTCTTAAAGCACATTAAAAACACCACATATAAACAACATTAAAAGCTTGATTTTCACCACAGGGGGCCTATTGAACTTTTCTTTCTTATTAAAAAACAAACAAACAAACAAGCCCAGCTAGGGGTGGGCGATATAGCCTCAAAATTATATCACGATATTTCAAGAATATTTGCGATAATGATATTTATGACGATATAAAAAAAATGTAGGCTTTTTTTTTATTATTACATTTATCTCACCAAAATGTTTGCTCACTCATTGTGTTTTTACAATTGGGTAATTTTGTTTTTAAGAGTTTACACAACACAAGGAAGCTTGATTTCAATCTTTGAATTAAATTGAAAAAAGTAGCAAAAAATATATACAAAATAATGAAGATACAAATAAAGATTTTTGAGTTGGTCCGTCTAACACTATTCAGAAATACTACAGAAACTGAATAAGGTAATCAAATGTAAAATAACACTAGTCCTGAGTACTGACTAAATTAAATACATAGGCTATTAATTCTGATTCCTTACAATGAGAGCTATCTTTTGTTGTTTTGACGACAACATTAATGACAGACACATATGGCTGCTGTCACTTTTAGAGCTAGTGCCCGGATCCATTACTGTTATACTGTCGGTCACACTGTCACGCGCGTTTTATGGATATTTCAGACATAACCGACTGTTTACGAATACACTAACCATGATCGGAATTTTTACACAATTTTGCCTGTTTTTTCCCCTGTTAAAGCGATATAATCCGCGAAAAATAACTTTTGTTACTCGCGAGCTGTTTGTGAGACGGCTTTACTGTATGTATGCACGCAGAGTAAACATCTCTCAGAGAGCGCGCGAGAGTAGTTTAAAATCGCAAATGTTTAAACTGATGAGACTTAAAAAGAAGTGAAAATGATAAACTTTAGTTACGATGCAAGTGACAAAAGATTCCGTCATGTCCTGACTGCTACACAAGAGTGTGGTATTGAGGCTTGACTTGTGCAACCCATTTTGAGAGCGAGAGAGAGGAGACGCGGCACCGCTTAACACTCACGCGGTTGGTAAAATCAGTGTTTACGGGGGAATTTCCCGCATTATAAGTGGTAGACCTGCAGGAATTATTAAAATACTTTTGAAGTAGCTCCTTTTTAGGTACTAAATCCTCATTGGAGGCTGACTTGCTGCTCTCGCGCTCAGACAGGTGTTGTTGTTGTGCGTGCTATAGGGAACGTAATGCGCCATATCAGTGATATCGCGATATGACACTTTTTTATCATGTAAAAATTTATACCGGTATTATCGTGGACGGTATGATATGGCACACCCCTAAGCCCAGCCCAGGTGAGAAAAAGTAAAGCAAAAGTAACCGTACATTGCTTTAAATAAAAAGTAACTAAGTAACACAATTAGTTACATTTTCAGGGAGTAATGCAATATTGTAACATTACTTTTCAAAGTAATTTTTCCCAACACTGTTAATTCTGAATTCAGCCCTAATTCAGAAACAATCACAAATGTATGTATGCACGAAACAAGGAAAAATGTCTATTTCACATTTTTAGAGGCCTCTAAAAACAAATTGCACACGGGTATAAAATTGCTTCTAAAGCAATTTTAAACTTCTACTTCAATTGTAACAATTTTAGCAATTTTAACTTCTAAAATTGCTTAATCAAAATACATGGATTCTGTAAAATGCTTTCATTGCTGATGCTAAGGCCATGCTAACAAGCCAAACCTTGGCTGAATTATCAAAAGTTTACACAAGCCCCTTCTGGCACCACACTGACCTCTAGTGGCTGCAATGGGAAGTGCACACAGTGTGGTTCAGTGAAAAGGTGTGTTTTGGATTCCTTAACATGTCAATTTGAAATCCTTGAGCACAATGACTACAATTAAAGGATCAGTGTATGAGATCAAAGAAGCTGGGGTTGTTCTAATACAAGCACCTATCAGTCTTACTAGCCAAAACAAAGGAACATGCTTTATTTGGGCTGGAAGTAAATCACAGTTCGTGGCTGATTAATCAAGGACTGACCCTGAGCTAGTCGTCTCATAATACAGGAGTTAGTTTTAATGGCGCAATGGATTTTAAATGAGATCGGTGGTATCCATCGGACTAGGAGGACAGCTGGCTTTCTGTGGGCCTGCAATCTCCTGTGCTGACCTTGTCTGAGGACTCACCGCTAATACTAGGAAAACAGAAGCTAATCTCTTACACCAACACATGTGGCTTCCAGCTCAATGCATTTATCATCGTAATAATAGGCTTTCATGAGGACCTAGCATGCTAACAGCACCCTGAACTAGCTCGGCCTCATAAATGAAGTACTATTGCAGACCAAAAAAGACCGTTAAAGATATGAAAGAAGGTGGTTGTTCGCAATCACATGATTCCTCCATTTATTTATCTTTGTCAATGAACTATATATGTTCCAGATTCAACTGACAAGAGAACTAAAATTACAAGAATAAAAAGCAAACACAAGGTCCTTCAACTCATGGAGTCCAATACTGGCCATGTTTCAAGAACATATTTGTTTGGTCAAATATTCCTCAGGTTCAGAAAAGGGATAATGTGAAACCCATCTGACCAAAGTAATGAAGGACGGCATAATTCTGGAGCAATTGGTGAGTCCTATGTTTCCCACGATTCCTTGCACCAGAATGTGTAAGGTAAACAGGATTCATCCTGAAACTTACGGTTGATGTATTTGACAGAGTCATTGGCACAGTAAGGCCTTGTTCGCACTACATACAAATTTGATTCAGTTTCGCACAAAAACAAAAAAGAAAAAAGGGAGGGAGTGCGTGCAATAGTTAAAGTGAATTAAATAGGCTAATGCAATACCGACAAAAGACCACTGAACTTGTACAACATATTTCTTGTAGGAATGTAAAATTCTGATGGACAAGCAGTGAATTTATTTTATGGTTGATTATTATGGAGAGCTTTATTTTATAACGTAAAGCCCAGACTGACCCTCAAGACCTGTCATAAAGCCTGGCTACACTCGACACATGCAAAGACCAGGAATTCACCTTTTAACCGGGTCTGTCTCAATGTTCCACTGATGAAATCAGAGAGCGAACAGCAGATGGCTGCACTCGTGAAAGCAAAGAGAAAGAAATCTTTCCATCTTAACCATGAGGTCACCAGTGACATTTGAGTTTGCCTTAGATTGAGACACTGGCCAGAAGGACACCTTGCAGTGACTATGATTTAATGTTCCCTCTGTTCTGCCTCTCCATAAAGGCCTTTGATGGGTCTGGACACAGGAAACAGCTTGTTGGTACAGCTGGGCATTTTTTTTGCAGGCATCTTTCACTCAAATATTTAAGCATCCTATTTTGGTATATCATGCGAAGACTGTCCAATGTCTGTCTGTAAAAGCCTGGAAAAAATCTAACTTCCCATTCTAACCTCTTAAAGGCACAGTACATCCAAAAATATAAAATAGTATCACCAATTACTTACCCTCATGTCATTCCTAACCTGAATGACTTTGTTTTCAATGAAAAACAAAGAATATATTTAGCAGAAAGTTCACGTTCCCCTTTTCCTTGATGAAAGTGAATGGTGACCTTTTGGTGTCAAGCTCCAAAAATGGAAAATAAGTAATCGATTTCATTAAAAAAGGATGTTACCATGTCTTGAACATTGGGGGGACCAAAGGTTTTGTTTTGGGGGTAGAAGGAGCAGCAGAATGTTTGGATGGTTCTGGAGTAGAAGAAGCAGCGGGATGTTTGGATGGTTCTGGAGTAGAAGAAGCAGAAGGATCTTTGGAGGGTTTTGGAGTAGAAGCAGCAGCAGGAGGTTTGGATGGTTTTTGCAGCAGCAGCCTGCCTCCTTTGATCTGATTAGCCATCACAACCATTTTGACATTGACAAGCGCTGTTAGCAAACTGAGGCAGAGCAACCTAAAAATGCAACTTTTAAAACTTCTTGTAGCAGTATCAAGAATATAAAATATTGTTTAGTGTGGTCATTTCTAATTATTGGGGGGAACTTCCTTCCCTCAATGTCTGCATTCAAATGTTTAATTGATCGAAAGCCCTTATATTTATGTTATGAAAGTGGTTAGCAAAGCTAGTGAGATACAAACTTTCATTTTCTCTGAAATGCTGATGATGAAGTACAGTCTGAAACCATTTAGTGTCTGGAAGACATTAGCGTTGAGAAAACTTAAACAAAATTTCCAAAATCAACTGTTTTGAAAGTGTACCCGCCTTCAACGCCGATTTTAACTGATCCAGCAGAAATCTGTTGATGTAAGCCCTGTGGAAGTTGTTCCCTGCCGTATGATATGTTAACCACATTTGGACTCTCTCTCGGTCTCTCATCCACTTTTTCTAAGCCAACAATAACGGGTGACTCTGATTGAGTCAGCAAAGCGTTAATGTGTTTCCTCTACAGTCCTTCAATGTTCCAACCATTTATGTATGTGGACAATTCCAGTCTGAACATTATAATGAGGTAAAAATCACCACAAAATAATCAACATTATATCATCTCCAACAACATTCAATCAAAACTAACTTTATGAGTTGTGAAGGAGCCATTCACACTAAAGATGATAATGGGAACGTTATTACATGGTTACAAAATAATAACCTAAAAATTACCATTAGGGAACATTCTGTATAAGATTTTTTTTGGTTATTTAAAAATAACCTCCTTGCAACGTTCTGGGAACATTATTTTATGGTAGCAAAGAATAAAATCTAAAAAGAATGTTCCAGAACATTAAAATATTCCCCCCAAAAAATAATCAAACAGGAACCAAATACATATAATTAGGAGAACGTTCTGTCATAACTTAAAATTTTTAATTGTCATTCTAATTCAATGAGTGGAATAGGGAAGTCCACACCACAACTATAATGATAACAACTCAGAGGAACAATAACGCTGAAATCACTTTCAGAAAGATTTTTTTCCAGCTGATGAATGATAAAAAAAATTTACAGCCATTAAGCATTTAAAGCATCAGACGACAAAATTGAAACCGGACATAATAAACAAAATTGTCCATTGGTGTGAACGCTAGTTATCATTCTAGGTGTGAATGGCTCTTAAGTGTGACTTGTAGTAATACAAAGCTAATGATCAATATAGATGAAAACAGTCTCATATAGCACGCTAAGGACTTGGTAGGTAAATTAGCATTGCACTGACAACTACTCAGAACACCCTAAAATCCAGCCAGAACACACTAGCAACCACTAATAAATACACTAACAACCATCTAACAAGGTCCAAGAATCCACACGGAATGCAGAAGCAACCAAATAGCAATGCGCTAACAACTACTAACATAGAACATGTTATTAAATCACAGAGCAATGCAATGGCAACTACACAGCAACAGTCTTAAACAGCTTAGAAAGAGCCCAAAACGCCACAGGAAAATAGCAACATGCTAACAACCAACAAAAACATTTCAGCAATTGCACAGCAATGTCCTCACAGCCACCAGAACATGCTAGTTATTTGTGGTAGTGAGTTTTTGCAAAGGAAAGCACCACAAACAAATGAGTTAGTCCAGATCTTATGAAAAAGTATTTGTCTAAGGCAGGGGTGTCTAAAGACGGTCCTAAAGGGCCAATGTCCTGCAGAGTTTAGCTCCAACTTGCCTCAACACACATCTGGAAATTTCTAGTATTCCTGACAAGACCTTGATTAATTGGTTTGTGTGTGTTTAATTGAGGTTAGAGCTAAACATTGCAGGACAGCGGCTCTCCAGGAGCAGAATCTGGTCAAAGGTCTACATAGCTAAAACAAACAGTTTGTAGATAGAAGCAGGCCACCTGCTGGAAAATCCAGTTCAAGCACCCATGTTCCAAAACTTGACCACTCTGAACTTCTCAGACTTTCTGAAGAAGCCAGGGCTTTCTACAACACATAACCCAGACGTCTGAAAAACTTTTATTCATCGTCAAAGAAAACACTCTTAACGTGGAGAAAAGAACAGAAAACACATTCATGTTCAAGACATTTTAATGTAATTTCATTAAACTGTGAAGTAAATTCTGACAGAAGTACATCTGATAATGTGAATAACCACCATTGAGTGTCCATAAACTCTAAACTCTAAATATCCACTAGAGGGCACCACAATATTTTCTCTAGGTCTAAAAGTCTAAACTAAGTCATTGCAGAGTAAAACAAGGCTTGTAATAAATGAGAGTAAGAACACTTGAAGAAGACTTCCTGAGGTGAACTTTACTCATATAGAGCATTTCTGAGCAAATTCTTCACTTTTCTTTCTTAGCAGCGATTCTTCTAGAGCGGCGGAGGCCAACAACATCAGCCTCCGGGGTCTTTGAGCCAGTGGTGGTTTTGGAGGGTTTGGAGGCAGTCTGTGCCTTTAGGGTGGCACGAGGTTTGGAGGGTTCTGGAGCAGAAGTAGGAGCGGGATGTTTGAAGGTTTTTAGAGCAGAAGAAGCAGCAGGATGTTTGGAGGGTTCTGGAGCAGAAGCAGCAGCAGGAGGTTTGGAAGGTTTTGGAGCAGAAGGAGCAGTAGGATGTTTGGAGGGTTCTGGAGCAGAAGTAGGAGCGGGATGTTTGAAGGTTTTTAGAGCAGAAGAAGCAGCAGGATGTTTGGAGGGTTCTGGAGCAGAAGCAGCAGGAGGTTTGGAGGGTTTTGGAGCAGAAGTAGGAGCGGGATTTTTTGAAGGTTTTGGAGCAGAAGGAGCAGTAGGATGTTTGGAGGGTTCTGGAGCAGAAGTAGGAGCGGGATGTTTGAAGGTTTTTAGAGCAGAAGGAACAGTGGGATTTTTGGAGGGTTCTGGAGCAGAAGTAGGAGAGGGATGTTTGAAGGTTTTTAGAGCAGAAGGAACAGTGGGATTTTTGGAAGGTTTTGGAGTAGAAGAAGCAGTAGGATGTTTGGAGAATTTTGGAGTAGAAGGAGCAGCAGGATCTTTGGAGAGTTTTGGAGTAGAAGGAGCAGCAGGATGTTTGGAGAGTTTTGGAGTAGAAGGAGCAGCAGGATCTTTGGAGAGTTTTGGAGTAGAAGGAGCAGCAGGATCTTTGGAGAGTTTTGGAGTAGAAGGAGCAGCAGGATCTTTGGAGAGTTTTGGAGTAGAAGGAGCAGCAGGATCTTTGGAGAGTTTTGGAGTAGAAGCTGCAGAAGGAGGTTTAGAGAGTTTTGGAGTAGAAGGAGCAGCAGGATGTTTGGAGAGTTCTGGAGTAGAAGGAGCAGCAGGAGATTTGGAGGGTTTTTGGACTGCAGGGGTTTTCATGGGTTTAGGGGCAGACGGAGCAGCGGAGGCTTTAGGGCCTCTGTGGACTTTTTGCCGTGGTTTAGTTGACTGAAGTGCCTCCTATGCGAGCCAAAAGTATTTGTCATTGACTATAAATTTGTAGCAACAAATTAAGGCCCGGTCACACCAAGAACGATAAAGTTTATTATAAGCGGCGCTCCAGATTTGTTGTCTGCAGCTTTCAATGCTCTTGTCGAGTGGATTCTGAATGGCTGCCAATGTTTTTATTGTTAAAAAAATAGTTCTGAAAGTGATTCAATGATATTGTTCCTCTGTGTCATTATCGTTAAATCTTGTGTGTTGTCTTGACTATACTAATAGAATTAGTACGATTATTAAAGCTTTACAGTTATTGCCCTTGGTGTAAACGGTCCTTACAGGGATATTAAAATTAAATTAAGTCATAATTTACTTGTTCTAATGGCATATATGCCCTTCTTTCTTTTATGAACAACAAAAGAAGAAAATAATAAATGTCCCGCTCACACTCGTTCATATACTGGCAGTGAATAGCGACCAATGTCAAGCTTTTTTTTAAAAGAGGCAAAAGTATCACAAAATGATCCCATGCGACACGTTGTATATTCCAAGTGTTCTGTGGGTATAATATAATAATAATAATAATAATAATAATAATAATAATAATTCATTATTAATTCATGTCGTGTTTCTCACAAATTGTGTGCTTTTTTAGGGCAACACATTAGAACAACACCAGTGTCCGTAAATGATGACTTAATTTCAATTTTAGAGTGAACAATCCCTTTAAGTCTTATTTTGTTTGAATGTCTGCAAAGTGCTAATAGTATCGATAGCAAATATTGGTTAAAAGTGATCCACTAACCTCTTTACCGGACATCTTGGATTCCAGCGCAGATATTTCAGATGTAAGCGCACGTACATTTACCTTTGCAGAAAAAAGGATAATCTCTAGTGCTTTTTTTAACACTTTAAACATACTAATTTCAAACAATGAGGACATGCTCTTGCTAGCAATCACCTTGATTTGGTTGATGTTCTCCTTGTCCTTCTCAATGTCCTTTGTGAGTTGCTCCACCTTTTCCCTACAAATAAAATAAATGTAAATCTAAAATGCTGCTAATCTGCTTTAGCTTGTTGAGGAGAAGTGTAGAATTGATAAATTAGGAATTGAGCTAACAGTTTCCTGGTGGACAACAATATAAAACTGGAAAGAACATCCCATAGACATACACTGACTGAACGAGACAAGAAGGGTTTGGGGTGGGCAACGTTCTTAAAACCATCCAAAACATGTTAGCAAGCGCATGCCAATATCCTAGCATCATGCTAACGAGTTTTGCATAAGTAAGTAGCATTCGAAAATGCCAAAACCATTGTGTACAAGTTGTTGGGTTAATACCTCACTACTTGTGCTTTTTCCACCACCGCCTTGAGTATGCTGACCTCTGTCTTCTCCTCAGCAGTAGTACAATGCACATCAGCAACCTTCAGTTTAGCAATAAGAGCTTTAAAATCAAGCCCTTCCAACTGACTAGAGCTGTGGTCCCTTTTAAGTATTTCCATGGAAATTTGCTGTATCCGTTCGCACGACGGCACCTGAAACACCAGAACCACAAGTATTGAGATCAGACAGGTGTTTCATAGGTATCACATTATTAAAATGGCACGTTTGAAGAGAAAAATGCATGGCAAATGTGTCAAGAGACCTTAGAGAGCTCTGTTTGTATTTTGTCACGTGCAGCAAGGGCCATGTCCCGCATTTGTTTCGTGTTCTTCAGAGACTTCTGCATGTCGCTTAACTCTTGCTGTAAACAATATCGTTCTCTTGGTTCAATTCAATTCTTGAAAATGAAAATCTTACAATGATAATATTCAGATGATCAGTACAAGCATAAATGGGAAAAATAGGAGAGGATGTTCAAAATATCATAATACCATACTACAAATTTATGCAGTTTGCGTTCACAGTATGCAACATTTCTATGTTCAAAGAATACCAGGTGACAAATTATATTTGTAAAAATGTGCACATGCAAATTAATAAGTAATATATAAACATAAACATTGGATTAAACATAGTAAATAACCATATTTTCTTTCTGATTACAACATGAAACCACTCACTACAGTTGTGATGGTTTAGCATTGCATAACGTGTATTGTATAGCAGGCAGTATTTCGTGTGCTCTAATTTACTTTTTTGAAATTATGCATTCATTAACCTGTGCCTGTTGAACTTGCTTTTTCAATTTGGTTTGATAGATAAACTCCAGGTCTGTGTCTGTCCACTGGTACCCCTGCATTCCCTGGATGAAGGTTTCAGGGTCTGCATTCCCAGTTATTGCTGTATATCCATAAAAGAGAATGTTAAAGCAATAATATGATACTCAACAAGAACCAGTGAATATATGTGGTGTGATATCAATAGGCCGACTTACAAATTTAGAAACCGAGAGATAAGTGAATATGATTTCTTATGCCAGTGATCAAATGAAATCACCTGATGCAGCTGTAGAACTAGACCTCCTGATGGACATCCTCTCATCTTTAACTTTGGGCTGCTGGAGAACTTCATTTGATCCATTGCAAGAAATGCGTTTAGTTATTTCCTTGGAAAGAATGAACTAATTAAGAAATGTTATCCTTGAAAATGTGAAAATTCTAAAACAATAATAAAACGCATAGTTTAATCGCAAGCTAAAATGATAACATAAGTATTTTTAATGTCAAGTAAAAATCTAAAGATAAAGCCAAAATACTAGTTTTTACTTCATAATTATTAATATGAATGCTATCATTCTATTTTTTTTTTTTTTTACTTTGAAAAAACAGACCTCAACAATATTATTCACAAAATATATTGTTTTAATAACCATTAAACTTTTCTCATTCTCATGTAATAAATGTGTAGATTTATTAAACTAGACAAAAAAAAATAAAAATGTACTAAAAAAATGTACTTTTAATCTTTGAAATTATAACAATATTTCCAATGGCCAGGAAAGCTCAACGCACTGCAACTGAAGAAAACACACGCAAATAGAAAAACACAAGCAAATAAAAAAAAAAACATCTTTATGTGCTGCAAATCCTCACAACGCAACCAAATACAGAAACGAGCTGGAAATCCTCACAACGCAACATAATACAGAAACGTGCTGCAAATACTCACAACACAACCAAATACAGAAACGAGCAGCAAATACTCAAAACCGTGTGTATTTCTGTATTTGGTTGCGTTGTGAGTTACAGTGCATTTCTGTATTTGGTTGCCTTGTGAGTATTTGCAGCGTGTTTCTGTATTTGGTTGTGTTGTGAGTATTTGCAGCGCGTTTCCGTTTTTGTTTGTGTTGTGTGTATTTCTGTATTTGGTTGCGTTGTGAGTATTTCTGTATTTGATTGCGTTGTGAGTATTTCTGTATTTGATTGCTTTGTGAGTATTTGCAGCGTGTTTCTGTATTTGGTTGTGTTGAATATTTCTGTATTTGATTGCGTTGTGAGTATATGCAGTGCATTTCTGTATTTGGTTGTGTTGTGAGTATTTACAATAAATTTCTGTATTTGGTTGTGTTGTGAGTATTTGCAGCGTGTTTCTGTATTTGGTTGCATTGTGAGAATTTGCAGCGCATTTCTGTATTTGGTTGTGTTGTGTGTATTTCTGTATTTGATTGCTTTGTGAGTATTTGCAGCGCGTTTCTGTATTAGGTTGCGTTGTGACTATTTGCAGCGCGTTTCTGTATTAGGTTGCGTTGTCACTATTTGTAGTGCGTTTCTGTATTTGGTTGCGTTCTGAGTATGTTAAGCAAATTTCTGTATTTTGTTGTGTTGTGAGTATTTGCAGCGCATTTCTGTATTATGTTGTGTTGTGAGTATTTGCCACACGTTTCTGTATTTGGTTGCGTCGTGACTATTTGAAGCGCATTTCTGTATTATGTTGCGTTGAGAGTATTTGTAGCGCGTTTCTGCATTTGGATGCGTTGTGACTATTTGCAGTGCGTTTCTGTATTTTGTTGTGTTGTGAGTATTAGCAGCGCATTTCTGTATTATGTCGTGTTGTGAGTATTTGCCACACGTTTCTGTATTTGGTTGCATTGAGTATTTGCAGCGCGTTTCTATATTAGGTTGCGTTGAGAGTATTTGCAGTGTGTTTCTGTATTTGGTTGCGTTGTGAGTATGTTAAGCACATTTCGGTATTTTGTTGTGTTGTGAGTATTTGCAGCACATTTCTGTATTATGTTGTGTTGTGAGTATTTGCCACACGTTTCTGTATTTGGTTGCTTTGAGTATTTGCAGCGCGTTTCTGTATTAGGTTGCGTCGTGACTATTTGCAGTGCTTTTCTTTATTAGGTTGCTTTATGAGTACTTGTAGTGCATTTATGTATTTGGTTGCCTTGTATGTTAAGCACATTTCTGTATTTTGTTGGGTTGTGAGTATTTGCAGCGCATTTCTGTATTATGTTGTGTTGTGAGTATTTGCAGCGCGTTTCTGTATTAGGTTGCTTTGTGACTATTTGCATTGCGTTTCTGTATTATGTTGCGTTGAGGGTATTTGTAGTGCGTTTCTGTATTAGGTTGGGTTGTGACTATTTGCATCACATTTCTGTATTATGTTGCGTTGTGGGTATTTGCAGCGCATTTCTATATTATGTTGCGTAGTGAGTATTTGCAGCACGTTTCCATATTTGGTTGCGTTTTGAGTATTTGCAGTGTGTTTCTGTATTTGGTTGCGTTACTGTGAGCATTTGCAGTGCGTTTCTGTATTTGGTTGTGTTGTGAGTATTTACAGCACCTTTCTGTATTTCTGTATTTAGTTACGTTGTGAGTATTTTGCAGCGTATTTCTGTATTTGGTTGTGTTTTGAGTATTTGGAGCACACGTGTTGTCAAACTGATAAAGATGTTTTCTTAATTTGCTAGTATTTTTTCTATTTGCAGGGTTTTTTTGTTGTTGTTTTTTTTCAGTTGCAGAGCGCTTTCGGCCACCGTAAATATTGCATTGTTTTTATTATTTTATATATAATTATGCATATTCAGAGATATTAATAATAAAAAAATACATATAAAACACATCATATTTCTACTGTTGCAGTGTCATGGTCATTTAATCATTAGGCTACGTCAAAAACCATACAAAACAATAATTTAAAAAATTACTTATATTCATAGGGGTCATAAAAAGAAAAGAAGTAAAAGAAATCAGGCCTATCAGTCTATTTCCACTATTTGCTAATGCATCAAGAAGTTGGAAACAGAGGTGAGGACAGGCCAAAAGGGTAATAAGGCTAAACGAAAGAAAATATCTACATTTTCAAGTAGCAAACGCATTTTTAACACATTGTTAAAGTCATTTTTACACACCTGTATTTGTTAAAATAGCCTACTGATTAAATACTTCCGTTGTGTATGCATGTTTGTTTGATTGTTTACCTGCCCACATGGCTCTTTTTCTGATGTTGGAGAATCATCTGGTTTGCTGAGATGCCATTGTGTTGTGACTCTTTCACTTTTGGATGGAGGTGTCCTCTCTAACTGTCGCCCGGCAGGTACAATGTTTGAATGTTTATCGATTATTGATCGCTCTAGTGAAGGCGAATCATCCGAATGATTTTGGTACGCATTTTTGGTACGTTTCCATTTGCCTCTCTTCGAGCTCATATTAGCTGCCCTTTGTTTTTGTTTTTTTTACTTGCTAAAAAGAAGCTGGGTTTGGTTTAAGGACAATGCAACAAGCTCTCAAACTGCAGTTCGGGGAGAAAGAAGCAAAGTTACTCCATGTGTTGGTCCATGGAATGCCATTTGACGGCCACTAGACTGCAGCACAAGCTACTTGTAGCGCTCATTGTTATCAAACAGTTTAACTCATCATGACAGATGCAGTACATCTCAGCTTTTTAGCTGATTATCACTAGTAAATATTACTTGTCTTTTTCTATACCATATCTACTAGCGTCACTGTTAAAAAATATATTTTTAATCTTTACGCAAGGCCTCTTCAGGTCAGACTGCTGCAATGAAATAATCGGCAGAGGGCGCCAAAACTGTGGTGACTGGCCACGTTGTATCCTCCAAAATATTTGGTATATTTATGTGTAGATGTCGTTTCGTTCAGAATATCAACCCAAGTGGTATTTATTAAATATTAAAAACATTAAAGATATGAAAAAAATATTTATCCATATTTTGTTCTCTTCTGCAATGGCATTTAGTGTGGCATCTCTAGGCCTGGTTTCACAGACAGGGCTTAAATTAAGCCAGGATTAGCCCTTAGCTAAATTAGGACATTTAAGTGGCTTTTTAAAATGTGCCTTTAAAAATCCATCACTGATGTCAATCTTAAGACAAAACAATAGCATTGGCATAGTTTAAGATGTGTAAGTGCAATTGCTTTCATTTAAAACAGCTCAAACATGCACTAGTCTGAGACTAGACTATTAGTGTTGCTGACTGTGTCCAAATCGTCTATGGTCAGAATATTAAGCAAATTGGTAAGTATCTTAAAGTATTTAGTAGCTATAAGTGAAAGGTGTCAGAGCAGAGATAATTTCTATTCAGAAATAAATGTAAAGCATCATTATAACTTTATTGAAGACAGTGAACAACTTGTTATTAAAAAACAAAGCACAAAACAATGAATGTACAATTTGTTATAGTTATTGTACAGGATGTGTTTAAGCAATGCTACAATAAAAATAATAATAACAACAGCGATAATACAGCAATACTATATCTTGCCCCTCAAAAAAACAGATTGTGAATGTTTAGTGCTGCAGCTTTAATATCTATACAAACTTCTCAAAACAATTACAATATTAAGCTATTCATCTTATAGTTTAGTACTGTTCACTGACTTGTAAAAGTGAAAAGATAGGTGTCTCTTTCGATGCTGAAGGGAGTGCATCAAGAACTGATGGCTCCTAAATATCATCCAATCAGTTCCTGATGCAGTATCACCAACATCAGAAAGTTCTCTTAGATCAGGAACACAAACTTCCTCCAGTAGCTACCACAGCAGATTACCCATCATTTAGTGACGAATGGATAGATTTTGATGGACGAACAAGTCTGTGAATTTATAATTGAATGAATAACAAACATAATTAAAGCTTCTTTTCCACAGGTTTCTTTTCAACAGGTTTCTCTATTGTACCCAATGAAGACTGCTGACATTTCTTCATGGTGTGCGGGTGCTGTGTGTGACAGAACCCCAGCAGCGCCTGTGAGAGGGGTGACACACTACTCACAGTTGCCAGCTGAGATTATGCCAAAACTCAGCCGCGTGAGACCGGGGTCCTCCAGCAGGGGGCGCACAGATGTTCACGTCCCAGAAAAGGTAACACATTCAAACTACTTTAGCTATTCGAGAGCTGTAAGCGCATGTTGATCAACTTTGGCGTAAAAGTGAAGCAGCTATTGTAAAATAACAGATTAGCATCTTAGCATTAGATTAGCACAAATGTAGTGTTGAAGTAAAAGTCAGATTCAGGTGCTGTTGAGGTGGTTTTCTCTCAGGTTTTGGGTGTAAACAGACTACTCAACCTCTACAGGTCAATGTGAGACTGTAATCACATCACAGTTGCCTGCAGAGATTACCCAGTCGGCTCATCGCATCTTTAGCTGCTTGTTGTGATGCTAGTCAATAACAAAGAGATTGGGTTTGAACTGAGCATTATCAGTGGTTCTCAACTGGTGGGTTGTGGCCCAAAAATAGGTTGCAGGTCTATTCTGATCAATGATAGAAAAACAATGTTTATCAACTTTTAGGGAGTGTGTGTGTGTGTGTGTGTGTGTGTGTGTGGGGGGGGGGTGCATATCTTTTTTTTTATGTTAAAAGTCACAAGTACATCCAAGTAAAGCGCGTTATTGTGGGCCAAGACTTGTTTTTTTGGTTGTGTCATTTGGGGGCAGATCTAAATGCATGCTTGCGGTCAACAGAGTGGTGTAGGAATGACGTCAGAACCCAGAAGTCTTATTTGCCCTTGGTTCTTTTGAGATTTTCCTATGGGGTTTTATAATGTGTTTTTTTGTTTTGTTTTGTTTTTAATTTATGTGTAAAATAAAGCCTTTGGTAAACATAACTTGACTATAATTGAAATTTTGTTCTACAACATGCACTGCACACACTCCCAAACACACTCCAAACTGCCTATCTAGTTACTTATTAAAAACGTACGTTTTCAAAAATGAACATAACTGCTTCAAAATTCATGTTTTCATTATGGGTGTGTAATTTATGCTGTAGAGCAAAACGTCAAAGTACAGTCAAGTTATGTTTACCACAGACGTTATTTTACTCATAAATCGAAGATCTCCATTATAAAACCACACTGGAAAATCTCAAAGGAATCAGCGGCGAATTAGACTTCACTCTAAAAAATGCTGGGTTGTTTCAACCCATTTATGGGTCAAATATGGACAAACCCAACCGTTGGTTTAAATGTTTAAATTACATTTTTAAACCTAACATTTGGGTTTGTCTATATTTGACCCAAACATGGGTAGAAACAACACAGCATTTTTTTGTGTTCCGGGTTCTGACGTCATACCTGCACCACTAATTTGTAAGAAAGGGGTGGCGTTTAAGCGGACTTAATGATTGGAGAAGTCTAGCATGGTTATGTTTGACATTTTGTTTACGAGGTCAAAACATTTATAAATAAATTGAACTTATGCACTGGTGAATGTTTGCAATAAGAACAATAACATGCAGACAGGGTGAAGTTTTATTTCATGGCAACTTTAAAATCAGAGCATTCAGATTGGCGCAAATTTCACTTGGTAGAGACGTTTGGGCAGGTTGCATGACGCGCTTAACTTAAAAATTTTGCAAGGTAAATAAAATACATCACAGACTACATAAAATATAGTCTGCAGCAAGGATGAATATGGTTTGCGCTATAGCCATGCACTTGTTAATGATGAATTCAGCATGAAACTATTGATTTGGACAGTTCAGGCTAATATTAATAAATGTCAATGTTCGATTTTAACTCTTTCGCTGCCAGCGTTATTTTTTTTTTTTTTCTAGTGTAGACAGCCTACGCCTGCATTTTTAGTCATTTCACAAAAGTTTCCCAGAATATTTTGTTGTATGTATATCTGAACATGCAAGATATCAAAAGAAAGAACAAACCCTCTGCTTTTAAAAAAATCCGTTTTATTCTAGCTTCATGCATTCTTTTTTATCAACACTTGAATGTGGGTAAGTTTTTTTTTAAAAAATGCAACATTTTTAAGCAAAAAGCTGAGAAAATCGCGTTTTTGTCGAAGACTACATCTGGATCATATTCAGAAAGATCATCAACACCCCTAATGCTTGCACAGTCCTATACCACTTGATTTATTTGCTGTTTATTGTTGATGATCACATTATTTTTCATATGCATGTACATATGCGATCGTTAGTTTCTGCTTCTTTGCCTGTGTTTTTATCTGGAGATTCTGTAGGCGTATCTCTACGTACGTCTACGTTCTGTAGACGTATTCCGTTCAGGAGAGGCGTAATAGTATGGAAACTTGTTTCCGCCACAGAATAAAAAATAAAAAAGGTAATTGCGACTTTTTATCTCACAATTGTGAAATTTTCTCTCAAAATTGCGTGATATAAAGTCGCAATTGTGAGAAATAAACTCGCAATTCTGGACATCATAACAAGCAATTGAGAGATATAAAGTCAGAATTGTGAGATATAAACTCGCATTTCTGAGGAAAAAAGTCAGTCTTTATAATTGATCGCAATTGCAAGTTTTTATCTCACAATTCTGAGAAAAGATGTCAGAATTGCGAGATATAAACTCACAATTGCGTGTTATAAAGTCGGCATTGCGAGATGTAAATTCACAATTGTGAGATAAAAAGTCGCAATTATCTTTTTTAAATGTTTTATTCTGTGGCGGAAACAAGCTTCCATATAATAGCGTCCCCTACCGTATAGCAGTGATAATGCGGAAAGCCATAAAAACATAAAGCGTTTTCTCATAAATGACGAGTTAACTTGTCAATGGCAGGGAAAGAGTTAAATTCGGCATGAAACGGAATTCACGATTGTCTTTTCTTCCCTATTTTGAAGTATATTGAAACAAAATGGCTTCTCGAACGAGCAAAAAAAAATCCTAGAGGAATTGATCAGATTGTTGTCGTTTGCTTTTGCTTCGACCTCATCTGACTTACTAGTTTCTGGAGGCGAGGAGAGAAGAGATGTCGTTATGAGGACACAATGTTGTGAACAAAACAGATTAATCATTTATAATAAACACTGCAATATTCCATAAATAAGTACTCCCAGAGATGGTGACTTTAAGAACATGTTTGTTTTACGATAAACAGTTTTGCTACAGTATTAGGTCCTGAATCCAATTGAGAAGCACTGTTTTATATATTGTTGTTTTTGTGTTTGTGAGCGCATGATAGTCGAAGTGTGCCGTAAACAAACACTCTAATCCGTTAAGGCCGAAAACCGACGCGTGAGGGGCAGTTTAGCCTCTCCCAGCTGGTGAGCTGAAGGGCGTCTCCCCAAGGCATCTGGCGTGTGTCCCCCAATAACCCCCACACCCCCTCATCTACACACACACACACACACCCTTCCTCAGCAAGACTGTGATCCCCGCTGCTGTCAGGGCCCGCTGGTCGCCATGGCAAACTCACAGGAACCTGAGCCTGTATTGTCAGAGCGTCCGATGTGTATGTCCCACTCGCCGTCTCTTCTTTAGAGTCACAGCTCGGGTCCTTTGACACCCCTGAACACTGCAACAAATTGAGAAAGACGGAAGAAAGGAGTGAGGGAGAGGGAATGAGGGAGGGAGAGAGAGAGTAGCCGTTGTGTGTTTGCTAGACTAAGTCGTGTAGGCCAGATCAAAGGCCAGTTCTTCCAAAACTAGTAGAGCTTTTACAAAGCATGAGGGGCTTAGCTTTTGTGGGAGTTGCATTACTGACCATTTCAACTATTGCTGAAAAAGTGATTTAATACTGAACACCTGATACCCACCAAAGAATCTAAAAAGGAAAACATGAGCACTTCAGTATGTTGTAGGTTATGGTTTTGTTATTTAGCCTTTTTTAATGCACCCTAAACTGAAAACTTCTATCCATCTATATATCTCTCAAATCTGACTGTTTAGAAACTTTAATAAAAATTCTAAATGCTCTGTTCACTAATTTAAGGTTCAGAGCATCAAAAGTGTCATACTTATTTTTAAAAAATGTAGCAAGATAGATTTAATATGTTCACTGTCTTAAGTGGGAAAAATACACAAAATTAACTAAAAAAATTAACAAAAAAATGCAAACGAATACATCTGACATGGCAAGTGTGTTGTAATTGCAAAGTCCAGTCAATTAAGATATTTTCGATCATAACTATCAGACAACAACAGCTTGAGCCGGAAATAAAGGGTGGAACAACGTTTGTCTTCGGCTCTATAAATATGTCTGCAAAATGTGAGATGATTTTTGCCATTTTTATGTTGAACCGATAAGCTGAATGTCCGATGCTGAGTCGTCTAATGTTTTTTTGTCTCCGTTAAGTGCTCGGTGAATGTTTTCCGACAAAAGGATTTCACATAGGTGTGAATGTGGCTTTTTTTTTTTTTTTTTTTTTACATATTAAGAGCATATGAGAAAACATATTACAGTTTTATCATAAACCATTTAATGTTTGCCTGTATATGTCGTATGTCAGAATTGGTCCTTTGAAAACAAAAATGTGCCCCTCCCATTAAATCTCTAGTGGCGCATGTTTTATGAAAAATGTTATTTTCCAAAAGCCCAGTTGTTTTAATGGGAAAAAAAAATAATTTTAATTGGATTTTGTTCTGTTGTTCTTGTACATTTTTTCTTCCACCATGCTAAATCGTCTAATTCACACCTCATACACACTCTTTTTTTTTTTGTATCGTTAGAAACGTGAGCCGCAGGTCAGTAAAACGAAAAAGAGAAGCGCAAGATCTAGAGACACCTTTTAAAAGTTGAACTTCTTTTAACTTGAACGCCGTTTTTTTCAGAATGCAGTTTTATAAATTATATATATATACAAATGAGACGTTGCAAAAGACGCGAGTGTGTTTATATTGAAAAACAATGGAAAAGTAGCCCAGTAGAATGGAAAAGCACGTTCTGTGTGAACGGCCCCCTTACTTGTTTTTGAGGCACTTTTCTCCAACCACTTTCTTCCTCCCTTAAACTGAGATGAGATGTGTCAGCTGGTGGTCATATTCAAAAGGCTTCTACTGTACAATGGTGTTTCTATGTGCATTTGTTTGAGCTTTGGGTTTGAGAAGACCCCCTGTGTCGAGAGTGGTATTGTTAAGGAACGGCCAGTGGTGTTCCAGAACTTGGGCTTGACCAAAGGTGGCGTGTGAAGGGGACGGAGCCATTCCCAGCATCTGCCCTCACTGTAAGGCAACATCTCAAGACCTCAGAGCACCAGTTTGCCCACAAACAATCACGGCAGACTTGAGCAGGGATGACATTTTTATTTGTCACAGACCTAAAGTCCTAAATACTTTCCCACCAGGGGCAGAGGGCGAGAGGGGAAAAAAAACAATTGAAAAAGTGGAACAGCTTCTTTGGCAGTGGATGTAGCCTGGGACCCCCCTCTGTCGTCGTATTGTCTGGTAGAAAATTGAAAACAAAAAAAGACAATATGACCAGACCTTGACAGAAGGATCTATGGTGTTGCACTTGTCTCATTAATGAGGGCTGTTATATTGTGTTCTCTGAAGTTTTACTACTCTGGTACCCTGGACGTCTTAGACGTTTTCATAATTAGAGCAATGGTCATCTTTAATTAGTGATAGCTTACGGATGAAAGAGGCCTTTTGTGATAGACCCCCAGCCTAAATTTAACCATACTATAATCAAACAAATGTTCCAATATGTACTACATAATCTATATAGTATATTACACACAGTAACTTGCACATTTACACATTCACACCCTGTCACATGTATGTTTTTAAAGACGTACCTGTGACAATTTCCACCAGCCCAGCTGTGTGGCAATTTGCTTACTAAATGTATTGCAGTCTAAAACGTGTATTTTCATTTATTTATTTAATCACACTCCTATTTGTCTATAAAAATTACATTTTATTTTGAGAATTTTTTTTATTTGACCATTTTAAAATCATATTAAGTAAAATAATATTTAATTGTTTTTTAGTAGTAGTACTATTAAGGTTAGTCTTCGTCTCATTGTGAAGTGAGCAGATGTGCTTGTACAGTAGAGGCTTCAGTAATCAATCAATGAATGCATTACTGCAATCAACTGAATTACTGGAGGTGCCATATGGGCAAGGGGCCCGTGGTGACAAAGCACATTTTTACGGAAAAAAAACTAAACATAAAAACATCAAATTTGCAAAACGTACCATTTACATTGATATCTTGTTGTTTGAAGAACTAAACGTAGCCAAGGTACTAAACACGTTTTGCGTCGCACTTTTTGCTTTCGAAACCAACCAGTCGAGCCCTGTCCGAAGATAAATGTGCAATAGCAGGATATTATCAGTATATTGTGGTAAAAGCGCCTTACCTTGCCTTTTCCTCAAAAGCAACAGTCTCAAGACGCCAGGGCCTTCTAGTGCAAACACACACACACGTGTACTATACGTCTTTCAGCTCTCGGCGTGGTGAGAGCATGTGCTGCTAGCCTGTGAAATCCCACCCTATCTCTCTGACTGTAGAGCAGCACACGGCTCTCCTTCTTCCAATGGCCCCCCTTCATTGATCGATCTTCAGCTTGCCTGATAGGCGCTCCACCCTGCAGGTCACTTCTTCCTGTTTAACCATTGCTTGGTTTTCTTGAAAGAGCTGCCATCATAAGGATTTTTTTTTTTCAGATAGAGAGACAGACGGAGAGATGTGAAAAAGACACTTCCCTTTTCCCTCTTTCCCCTTGTTCTGTCCGGCGGGACAGGAGGAATGTAGTATGTGCGTGTTAAAGAGCACTGAGTGTATGTGGCCTGGTTGAAGGGGTGACACTGTTCAGTAGGGCTGTTTACAGAAATATATCCCACATAGCCTGTATTATAACGTTGCTCTTCTTAAGTTTCCCTCGCTGAGACAGGTTCAGGTTAATGAGATAACACATGTTTTGACAGCATGGTTTGTGCAAACAGAGAGTGCGTGTTTAAACCAGTATTTTACTAAGTAGATTGCTTAAATTTTTTTTAAGTTTGTGTTTTAGTTCGTTTTTTTGTGTAGATTGCAATTCATCAACCTGTTTTTAACACTACAAGATGATCAAAGGATCCTTGAGCATTTGCTTATTAGTTATGTGAGTTAATAGTCATTTTTTAGTCACTTTTTTTGTAGACGAATTTTGTCAACCTGATTTCAATGCTAAAAAATCAGAGCATACTTGTATCTCTGCTTACCAGAATGCAAATAAACAAATTAGGAAACCTTGAATAAATGAATCCGACACAGTCGTTTTTTGCATTGTCTGACTATATTTACGACAATACAGATATAACAAAAAATTTGATTTTTTTTTTTAATGGTAAGTGTATATTTACTACTCTAGAATGCTGTCATTAAAATTTGGCTCACTATTTTGACGGAAAAAATTTGCGCAAAATCGCAAATTTGAAACGAGATCTGCACTCGCATTTCTGATCGTACTGCATGTTCAAGCCTTTCGGTTTTCATACATAGCGAAGAGTGTACTAGAGTGTACTTTACAAAAACTTTGAAAATTCTAGTTCAAAAAAGTAAAAATATCGGGATTAGTGTCAGTATGTGTAGACTGGATGCCCAGAAGATGATTAGTACTGTAGTAAAATGGCTGACTCAGTGAAGATGGAGGCTCTTATCGTACGCAGTGGCCCAGACGGTGGCCTTCCCACACTAACGTTTTTTATACTTGGTTCATGTTTAAACAATTAGTTGGTCTCTATCGCAAGGTATGGTGCACAAACACCTGCTGTTTTTCTCTCAGGACTTGTGACGTAAAGTCGAAATCCACACCTAACTGCAGTGCAACACTGACTTTCTATGGCGGTCCCATTTTTTTTCCCAAATTTTAACAGTGATATTAGATTTTGTGAAAGGATTATCAGTTTAAGAATGAGGTTTAAGAACGACATGTGCAGGTGCAGAAGCACAGAGTGAATAATTTCCAGAAGGTTCACAAATCTGTCGGGTGGGTGTTGCCCTGCGCTGCCTCCAACAATTGGCTCGCTGCACCTAAGACGACACGAACATCTTTGAATGGCTTTAAAACCAAAAAAGAATTGTAAAAAGCCTTCACAAAATATTTGACGTAAAACAAATGGGATAAGACTGAAAATAAAACAAGGTATTTCAAGGAATATTTGTAACACCTTTAGGTCTGCACATGGTGGTATGAGAGGCTTGTTTAGAGGGAAAGAGTCTTGCTCAGAATATGAGGAAGAGGATGGTGTGAGGGGCGTATTGATTAGGTGTCGTTGGAGTCACGCTATGAGTGACCTTGGCCCTATCAGGGTTAAACTTATTACTCTTTGACTTCTTATGACCCCCCCTGACCTTTGGTGTGAAAGCAAATAATGCTGAAAGATGACCATCGGTCAGGCTTCAATGGCCTTTTATTTGCCAAACACACACACACACACACACACAAATACAGCGAGGGGGCCAAAAAGGTCTTACGTCCAGAGAGGCACACTCCACAAATAATGCCATTAACCAATCAATACAAGAGACAGAAGAGGGGGTGGACACACTGGTTTTAGAAATGTGCAGCCTGGAAATGCGTTCTCCATTTGAGAGGCCATACATAAGTGTGCCATGCTGCTCTAAACAGATATCTAGCTATTAAAAACTGAACTTTGTCTGGGAGAGATAGTAAAAAAAATGCTCTGTTGAATCATTTAAGCTCTGTTGAAAAATAAATGCAGAAAATGCATTTGTGAAGGAATATCTGCATATCGCTCTTCCGTTTATTTCATGCACGTTTCTACAGCTTTTTTTTCTTGAATACATAACAGGCAGAATAGTCAAAAAAATTAAAACGTTGAAAAAGAAAAGTTGTGTAATTGAATTCCATCGTGTTACGATCAAGTGTAATGAGAGGGAATATTTTGCACCACAGCACATGCTATTCACAGTGGGTTCAAAACATAAATGATTGTTTACTACTTTCCAACCCAGAGAGCAATGCGGTGCATAAATTATGCAAGGCAGAACTTAACCGATGAGAGCAACATAATGAATTTGGAATAATTAGTTGCACTGAAAGTTGCAATTTTCGCAATTAAATATTTAGTAATTTCCAACATTTACAGGTCCTGTTTCATTAGTAGGACGAAACAGAGTATGATGACAGCATCAGATCCACCAAAAAGTTATTTTGAACAATCTACGATAGCAACAAGCCAAAGAGAATGTACGTGAGAGAGAGCCAAAGGAAGGGAGAAAGACAATCAGAAAGAGAGGGAGAGAGTACCTCGTGGATGCACTGCAGTGGTCAGCCAGGGTGGAGGAGAGAGGCGTGACGCCCAGGAGATGGAGGAATAGTACTCCATGCCTAGAGTGTTAGGAAAAGAGAAGGCAAAAGAGGAGAGGAGAAGAGAGGACCACTAGCTTTAGCCCTGCTACTGGTTTTGCCCTGCTGCCACTGGCTGAGAGAGAAGGGAGCATTTGATTGGAGGGTGTGGGCTGAGGCACCTCCTTCTCATCCTCCTCCTCTCTGCAGTCTGCGTTCCCGCCTGTCAGGGTGAGTTAGCTGAGGGAAAGAGAGATGCAGCTCCCCACTCTACTCTTCTTTCACCCCCTCCATCATGAACGGATGGCAGGTGGGACAAGAGCTGCTGGAATGACCACAGCCACAAATCTCATCCCGACGCCCTTCTTTTCTCTCTTCTTTCCCTTCCCAGACTCTTTTAACTTGTTGAGAAAGTAACAAATAGTAACTATAACAATATGATACAGTGAGGATGTGAGACAGAAATATGGATGCGAAACCAAAAAAGAACGACTGTGGGAGAGGCAACAAGAATTTCAGGGAGTTGGTGGGTCAGTGTCAGCAGGTTGTCAGGCAATAACAAAGTGAACTGAGGAACACGTTACAGTTCACAAAAAAAAGAAAAAGGGAAAAACAAAGGGAAGAGGAAGGAGAGAGTGGGGGCCCAACTCTTTTCCCAACTCATTCCCTCTATTTTTTTTTTTTATTCTTGATTCATTCTTCTCTCTCTCTCTCTCTCTCTTGCTCTCTCTCTCCACATTGGCCAACTGATCTTCGTGTCTTCTGTTGCCGCATTCGTCATCCGTATATGCCACTGGACACGCTAAGTATTGATTTTTTTTCCCTGTCCACCTTCTATTTGGCTCCTTGCTCTGTTGCCTACAATGTAAGGAACAAACCATGAAAAGTAGCCTGAAACTAAAGGGTAAGGGGGCAAGGATGTAGCCAAAAAAGTAAAAGTTCAAGAATCATCCACTATTCTTAATATTGAGCCATACGTGTCCTCCTCAAAGTCGAGGGTGGTTATGGCCTCGGAGAGGGGCATCTGTTCGAAAACCAGTGGCAGGCCATATCTTAAATCTCTGCTAAAATCTCAAGGGGCAGCAGAATGCAACATAAGCAAAGATTCACCTACTTGGCACGAGATGTAGATCACAGATTTATTCAAGAAAGAAACTAGAGGGTGAAACAGGATTGTGAGTTAGCGGCCTATCAGATTAAATTGGTGGCGTGTGCCATCCACTCCAAGGGTCATCATGGGTTTGACGGCCAGAAAGGACTTCTTTGACCGCAACTAATGCTATGGAGATGCAAGGCGTTTTCTGAGGCGACCTCGGCCCGTGTCACCGCTACCCTTTCCCAATTCGCTTTCAGTGTCCGTAGTGTCCAGTGACCTTTAACCCACATGTGTCCCCACCCCCAGGCCCCAGGGGTCTTGCCCTGCAGAAGGGTCGCGTGTGCCAAAGGCCCCAAGAGACTTGAACCCTGTTGTCATGGAGATGACCTCAGGGAAACAGAAGTCCCTTAGCAGTTACATAACACTCATGACCAAGCAGAATTTTGCTTGTATTTGCCATTTTTGTCAAGTGTTTGGTTGCAAAAAAGGGCTTTGTAGGAACAAACCCTGGCAAAGAAATGACACTGAACAAAGCCTTATTAAAGCACTAGCGAGTATAATTTTTTAACTTCTGACTTTGATCAAGTTTTTTCCATCTCAATGCTCTTGAACAAGCAGAATATTTGCCCGCTGCACTACCCTACGTTGGATATTTAGTTGCAGCGAAGAACTACGAAGGAACCCAGGCAAAGGAACCAAACCAAAAAAGCTTAAATTGATGTACTGGCAAGTAGAATTCGGTAACTTATGAATTTGTGCAACCATATGCTCAACACTTAAGCAAACAAGTCAATACTAAGTTATTGAAAACATCCAGTACTGCAACAAACTGCAACAGGCCTTTAGAATATTCTTGAGATTCTCCCAATGGTTCGGGATCAAACCCGGTCAAGTGTGTTAGGAAAGTACTACGAACTCCAGTGGCCCTGACGCGCCACCGCTGGGATTAAAACGATTTTTCGGGCGCTGACAACCCTGTTAGGGCACCTGATCGCAGCGCCATGCATGAAGCCAGAACCCCATTTACAATAGGGCCAGGGCGGGAGGAAGCAGTGGGGAGGGCTGTTGTTGTCGCAGCCCCCTAACACTGCACGCACAGGGGCACAAAAGCTGCCGAGGGTGGGGGTGGAATGGAGGTTCAGAGGGAGGGTGAACTACGCCATCTGCCATAAAGCTGGTGCATGTGGGTAGGGGTTGTAAGGGAGGGGCCGCGCTGGTAGGGGTGTGTTAGCCCTAGATGTGTTCGTGCAAGAGATGGACCAGGTCTTCCCTCAAATTAGACACGACCCCCTGAAGTGTAAGCCGCAGGAGACGGCCAATTCCTGCCTGCTTGCCTCTGTTTGCTTAGCAGCTTGATAATTAGAGAAATTAGGGACTGTCTGGAGATTAAACAGCAGAAGAAGCACACTCCTATTATTTTTCGCTTCCCTTCCTCTGTTCTTGTTCTATGCTGTCCTTTCCCTGTGGCAAAAGACAAAACATGCATCAGGAAACATATATGATGTCATGCAATCAAGTCATTCATTCACATCATTGACTTGGACATTTTTCTTGCGCACATCTTGAAATATAAGGATTTTTTTCCGATTTATAAAAAAAACACTCCCTCCCTCACCCACACACACACACAAACACACCAAGCACAATGGGCAGTGGTTCACGCTCTGTGGAAATTGGGGTGACACTTTTTCTTTAGAACGGATAACTCTGCTTTGCACCCCTGATAAAACATTTCTGGTTATAGAATAAATGCATTTACGTCTACAGAATTTGTAGAAACTATGAAACATGTAAATGATGAAGGAGATATGCCTACTGTGTTTTAAATAATGTACGTACCACAGTAGTGTAGCAAGATCCTTGGCCTTCACATACTCAAGCAATCACAACACGCAGCCTCAAATATGGAAGTAAAATAATGCCAAATGTTTTTGAAACAAAAAAGCCTGTTGAATTCACTTCTTGAAAAAAAAAGGCATTGCATTAACCATGCTTGCATTTTAATGCATTGTATTTTTAGGGCTTGCATTTTTATAGGCTGAAATTCAACATATAAATTCAAACTTCAATTTATTTGAATAAATATCAAAAAATATAAAAGGTACGCATTATGCCTGACACCTACATGAACACTTTACAGTTGGTTTTATGACTGTAAGTCGTTCTCTTCAAATGCAATTGAAGTTAGAAACGTGTATACCAATGTCGTATGTAACTTTAGAGACGGTCCCTAAATGTGTGAATGTCCAATGTCAAGCCAACTTTATGCCAGTATATCACTGGGAAACACTCAGCATTAAACTTTGTGCGTTAAGTTCATATTCTGAGTCCATCTGCTTGCCTGCGAGTTTGGTCTTTTATATCACTGTATTAGTCCATTAAGCTAAGTTAAGCGTTTTATATGTCCAGCAGGGGAATCCTTAAGTATTGAGGGAAACCCTATAGCCTAATGCATGCAGCACATTGGCGCAATATAAAGTTAAGGCAACTAAACAACCAAGAGAAATATTTGTCTACCTCAAATGTAACATTGGATCTGTACATCAGCATCGGGGGAATAACATTATAATCTCGTTCACGGAAGAGAAAGATGCATGTAGGCTACACAGGAAAAGTAACCGTGAAGACACTGAATTTAACATAAAAAAGCCATCATAATAATAACAAATACACTTTATATTGCTGTAAATAACTTTTTATGAATGAATGGCTTGCTCTAACTGTTGCTCTGGTCTTATTCGTCAACAACACACGCTTTTGCACCACCTGCTGGTGAGGTAGACTAACAGTAGATGGAGATTATGCTCGGTAATCTACTGCTTTTCCTGCAGTTCCTTACCCTGGTAATCCAGAGTTCTCGCGAGAGCACGAGTTGAATTTGCTCAGCGAGTTACTCTGGTGTCGAGTGATGATGCTCATTAAATATGCCCCTCGATCTGAGCTGCACCAATCACATCAGGTTATCTGATATAGGCGGGCCAGAGGCGAGCTAAACAGAAGACGACAGCACTGTGACGTCGAAGTCATTAGTAAACATTGCAAGATGGCTATGGATGAATACCAGTTGTTTGAAACGGCTTTGGCCGCTACAATGAACAAGTTAGACTTGGCTTTTTATCTAAAACAGGAACAGAAGATGCCGCTCGTATCGTTCCTTTGCAAGAAGGACGCTTTTGCTGTTTTGCCGACCGGATACGGTAAGAGTATAATCTACCAGTTAGCTCCGCTGGTAGCTAAGCGTATGGGGTTTATTGTTGTGATTGGTCGTAGTGTTATCCAATTGCGTGCAGTGAGATTTTCAAATGCATGCTTGGTGCCGCCCCTCGAGCTGGCCGATTTTCATTAGTCAACGCCAGACCATTAATCTTTTAGATTTAGGTCTGGATTTCCAGGCTAGCAGTTCCTGGATGTCAACGTTGAATTTTCTGTCGAATTTAAACAACTGCATTTGTGGAGGCGAATTTGCGAAGCGAAATAAAATGGAACGAAAATTGCCTGTTGAATATTACAGGTTGTATTTTTAAACAGTTTGAATATTTTGGAAGTGAAATATGAAAGGTGAATATGGATTATTGAATTTTTAATAATGAAAATGTGTTTGAAATGATTTGAATTGAAATATTCACAGCTTAAATATTCAACCATGCTGAATTTCAGCCCATAAAAATGCAAGCCCTAAAAATACAATGCATTAAAATGCAAGCATGGTTAATGCAATGCATATTTTTTTCAAGTAGTGCAATTCAACAGGCTTTTTTGTTTCAAAAACATTTGGCATTATTTTACTTCCATACTCAAACATAGTAAATACAAATTTGCGTGGAAGATAATGGCACATTACAGTTTGAGTTACTGCACATGGCATGCAACCATGGCCACAGGTTCACTGAGTCTGTATCATATGAATAGAAGCGCTGTCCCATTCTATTCCACTGTTTTAAATGCTTCTTCGTAGCGCCATCTAGTGAAAAAAAAATACATTACAACATCTTGATCTAATCAATCACAATAACGTTTGTACACTAATTGAATAATAATTGAACAGTGAAGGCTCACCTCAAAGAATACACTTTAATGTAGTGGGCTGTAATATAGTTATGTCCTCAGTTTTATCCACACCTAAAGAAAAGATTATTTACATATTTGTCAGTATTATGTTAGTATACTATATGCATGTAAAATACTGAAAATTATATATAGTATAACAAAACCTACCTGAAGTAGCCACTCTTTGTCTGGATTACACCTTTGCATGCTTGATGCTTTAGAACAGTATTAAAGAGGACGCTGCTACATTGTTCATTCAATTTTTTTTAATGCATTTATATATAAAAATTTAGTTTAATTTATTTATTTAGTCATTTTAATTTATTATAATAAATCATTTATTTTCATACTACCTGAGAAATAGGTAGTAGTTGATAGATTTTGCATGTCTACAAAACTAATGTGAAGCAGTTAAATCATTTTATGCTCAAAAGGTTTTTAAGATCATGAGGAAAAAAGTTCAATCAAGTGCAATCAGTTTAATTTTCTTTTGTAAGTACAGCATAAATGCATGTTGATCCTTTGAAAACTATGAAAAAAAAATGTGATAAGTAAAAATGTTTGCAGATGTTGGTTTAGGCCTAAGTAATGATACTGACATTATAATATGTAATATCTAAAATGACTTAAAGCTTTTAGAGGTCATTTGCCTGCTTTATTGGGACATTCAGAGACAAGTGTCATCTGGCGGTAGTCAACAACATCCCTCCACCTGCTCAGCCCAGACCATCCGTCACAACATACACCGCCCTGTCTGAAACTCATATAGCAAATAAGGTCTGATGTCATGCCCCCTGGTGACTGTAAATCTACAACAGCAGTTTCTGGCTCAGTTTTATAATTTAAGGTAAAGAAACAAAGGACAGGTCCAACCTAATCCTAGATCAGCAATATTTGTCTGAGATGTGTTATCTGTAAACATTGACTAACAGGATGGGACCATTCTTTGGGGAGTGGTTAGACATCTGTCATAACTGCTTTTGTCCAGTAGAGGACAGAATGAACACAAAAAAGAAGGGGGAAAAAAAGAAGAAAATCAGCAGTATATTGAAAAGAAACAGATTCAGTATGTCCTCCTAAACAACCTTTTGACAGCTTTTACTTTGAAAATTGCCCTAAAATCTATGATGCCCATACAACAGAGGCAGTTTTACAGCCAAATACCAGTAAATCTGAGCCAAACATCATTAATCTAGAACATCCAGAACCTGTCATAACATTGTCCCCAACCCATCAATCATGGGTGCTCCGCAAGGTCAAGAAAGACAGAGAGAGGAAGAGAGATATGAAAGGACAAAAGAAACAGGAAGTAAAGAGAAATAGTAGAGACATTGCATTGCAAGCACTAAAAGTGTAAAAGATATGAACTGACCCATTGAACTTGCAAAGTATTATGCAATCATTTATGACATCTCTCCTTACACAGAGAACCTTTTGACATAAAGTGTTCTTTAAAATCGAGTCAAAAACCCTATATGGTTCCATATAGAACCCCATTGAACCTTTTTTTGTAAGTGTGTGATTTTAGCTTATACTAGGTTTTACATTTTCCAAAGGAAATGTGGTGCTTCTCCACTCAGAAGCTGCATCCACGTTGCTAGGGTGTTCTGGAAGGTTACTAGGGCATTGCTAAATGGTTGCTAGGGGGCTTTCGGCGGTATCTTGGTGGATTCTTATGATATATATGGTCAATAGGTGACTCTTTCCTTTTTAATTTGCCAGATCAAAATTTCGATCACATTGCTAAGAAACGTAATAGTTCTTCTCAACAAGTTGCAAATTTTGAAGTTTAATTCATGTTTTTAGCACAAATTAGGGCTTGTTCAAATCCCCAAATACTCTTTTGTTACTTCGGCTACAAATTTGACTGTTACAAGACATGACTGTGTGATTGTTATTAATCCCTTGACTTCTTAGCTTCATATGTACGCCCAAATTTCCCTCAGTGGGACAAATGAGGTATCACTATCATATAAGTGCTTTGAAAAGTGTAAAATCGGATCAGACAGTATATTTTAAGGTACATTTGATTAAAGCTGTTCTCCTAAGGCAGTTCATCCCTGTAGTTTTCCTCCCTGGAGTTAAACCACGATTAGCCTATAGCAGCTTTTCCTCAAGGGGTTTCTTGTCTTTATGGCAATGGTTTGCACCACATACTGTAACACCATTTTACTGCATTCTCAGACCATGGTTTCATGCAAACCACCACCTGGCTCTCATCTCAAGCGCAGTGCTGAAAAGACATTACACTTATAGTTAAGATAACAGATCTGACATAGGTATTTCCATCATACTTAAGTTATCTCCTCCAGTCCTGCCATTACAGACTTCCCACTGCATGGTGTGCAACAGCCCTTTCCGAGTATTTCAAGGCTGCGGTTTTCAAAAGCATTGTAAGCCATCGTAAGCCACCATTGGTCTCTACGATTAAACTCTATTTCATGCAACCCCCATTTTGGCAAGTGGGGCATAAATGACATACCCAAACTTACTTAGCTCAAGATGCTTTTGAGAAACACAGCCCAGGTCAGTCGACACAATATATTCTTGTCAAATATCTGATATAAATGCTAATTTATTCTCGTATTATTTGCCCTGATCAAACCAGAGGCACTACAATACTTGATGTCATGGGTACTTTGACATGTAAATGACTGAATTATTATCATCTTCATGCATAAAATGTCCATAGAAATTCAGTATTGTCATAAATTACCATGTTCATCAACACAAATGGTTATTTCTGGTACATTTCCATATTCAACTTCAACTTCTTGGTTGGTCAGGTAATCTGGTGAGTGTTTGATGACTATTTTTTGTAATTTCTCATTTAGGCTATTAGGCTACCTATTATGGTATTTCTTCACGTTTTGTTTGCATTTTATAAGTATTTGTAAGTTGTGGCTAGCTTATGTATATGCTAATCATACTGTGGAACTTAATGAAATGTTTTGTAACGACAGCAATGGTCTTGAGTATATTTAACGCGCGTTTGTTTCTTTAATATTACTAAAAAGGTCGTTCGCATTATTATTCGAAAAGGCTTCTATAGTGTGGGGCACATTAGACAAATAAAATCCGCAAACCGTGTTAGTTGAGCGCTGAACGGCTCCTGAGGAGATGAGGATGTTGATGAAGTGGGCGGGAAGCGCGCGGGTGGCGCGAGGCGGAGTTTGTCATGCACGCGCCGTCACCGTGGATATTCGGAATCTCGCGCAGCGTCATCTTGGGTTGGGTTGCGTTTGTTGATCCAGCGAAAAAACTCTCTCGCACGGATATAATGTGGACCTGCAATCAGCTTAGCGGACAGTAGATGATACAAGACGTTCGCGGAATACCGTTATGTTTTATATCGCTTGTATCGTACAGCGGTAGCGAGTCGCTGCGTCGCAAATGGTTCGGTGTGATCAGCGGTCTGCGGTTCTCTAAGTCTGAGCGATTCGTGCAAGAAACTTTACTGTATTTACCGAGTTCATCTCGGGTTCATTCTGCAACAGGTTTCTATAATAAATCAACACTGCAATATTGTCGGACAACATCAGAGGAGACTAATCTAAAATAATGATACGTAAAAGAAGAGGATAATACGTGCTCAATTCACCTGCATATAAAACAGCAACAATAAGAACACTTATTTGGAGACCATTTCTACAATATTAGGATATACAATATCTGGAGGTCAATTTCAATATGATGCCGGTAAGTCGAGATCAAGCTATGTAATACGCTGATGTACAATGATTTTCATCTCCATGCATCAACATTGCTTCTTTGTCATTGAGCAACTCAGTTTCATTAGGTAAATGTCTTTTCTTTTCTTTTTTTTCATCCAAGTTGCATTGATCAGATTCAGATGGATGATAACAAATAAACATTCCCAGGCACCAGTGTTATAATGGTGATAAAGGGGATTCTATTGAATAAAAAGGAGGCAGAGGTAGAATAGCCTGTTTGTCTTGTTTAGATTTCATATCCTGTTATCTAATAATAAACACAGACTGATGCAGAATATTGCGTATCTTTTAATTAATTTCAGTAAGTGTTGAAACAATCTAAAAAAAAAACTGATCAA
Organism: Scardinius erythrophthalmus; assembly: GCF_964197995.2. Taxonomy (NCBI): domain Eukaryota; kingdom Metazoa; phylum Chordata; class Actinopteri; order Cypriniformes; family Leuciscidae; genus Scardinius; species Scardinius erythrophthalmus. The sequence continues at coordinate 29,297,511 of NC_138234.1, forward strand.
CAAATATAAGGAATGGTTAATTGCAAAAATGATTGAATGTAGACATCTTACTTTCTACTAGAATAGCATCTCTTAGGATTAAATAAGTTTCCATGGAATGTTCATATGCAAATATGACTATTATTATATAAACAAATAATGTTACCAAATAATCAAGATCATTCAGCAAAGCTATGATTTTAAGATGTGTGCACAATATAGGCTAATTTACCTGACAGATCCTTAAGGTTTGACAATGTACTTGGCACAAAGAGTCATTTGATGTTAATGTGCTTATGTTTTGAGATTATAATATATATGTAGTGAAATGAGTTTTTAGGGTGCTAAATCACCTGACATCTCTTTGCTGTCACTACTCTTATGGGTGAGTCACTAAGTGTTGGTGTGTCACGCATTCATACACCAACCATTCACAGTAAAACCATATGATCGTGTCACCTCTATCCTCAACGATCACAAGGGCTATTTGTCATTTTGATCTTTCCATTATAGTGCATTTCTAATGAAGATGCAGTTCTGGGTAAAACTCATTGCTCTATGGGTTCATTTTCAAGAAAGTCCTTAATCTCCACTGGCTTTGTCACCGGATGTTTGCCTTCAATCTGGATGAACCGTCAGTATCCATGGATTTATACCGTTAATGTGAATTATAATCCCTGTGTATAATGGAATGGGACATTATGAGTTTTCATTTAACAGATTTTCAAATGCAAATAATGAAAATAATGACCTGTGGACACAACCTCTTTAGGCGTTTTGATTTTTTTTTTTTGGAATTGTTTCAATGGAAATACACTATTCTGAGACATGTTTTAAGATACTACAACATTTAGTTATATTTTTACACATGTCCTGGTCAGTAGCATTGTTGTGTGTTTGAGGTGGATACAACAGCATGGTATATTTAGCTTGTAAAGATCATAGATGATCATTTCAGTTTGAGTCATGGTCAGTTTTAGATCCTAGATAATCTTAACTTAAGTAAAGCAGCTATTTTGAAGTCGTACACTGTGTTTGAGAGAACCGCAGTGTATATGAGCTTGTTACAAAGCATATTCTTTCAGCAGTCTGAATTATCTGAATTGTGACTGTGTTCTTTGTCCACCCCATAAATCTTTCCGTACCTCAGACGCTGAGTTCATTGTTTTTGCTGTGAATTACTAGCTGCCTTAAGTCTCAAAGGAACAACAATTGTGATAAAAAAAAAAAAAGTAGAAGTGGGATATTCCTCTTAGTGTGACATTTTACTGAAGTAACCTGCATTGTCCTCCTCAGTGCGTTTTGAACTAAAACTGCATTGAGAATATCAAGGCATTGTTTATACTTCCCCTAGAGGAAGTTGATTTGGGTTGCATAGCTTCCCTCTGTTGAAACGCATTGAAGGGTCCTTGTGTGGTCATGCATTTTGTGTCGATTAGAAAAGTACCCAGAGCAGCTATTTTCAAGGCTCTAAATTGATTTGACAGGTGAATAGATGTCTCGGGCCGGGAGCACTTGTGGAATAAGATTAGCTTGTAGTAATTTAATTCCGTATCCCACTTCAGTTCAAAGGCTGTGCATTAGTAGTTATAAATATCGCTGATTGTTGTCGGGCCCTTTCAGCCACCTGAGGCCTCGGTGGGAAACAATGACCAGAATTGCGGCGGCCGGTTGCCACGGCAACTGTTGCCAAGATCACATTCCACACAACAACATTGCTGCTATGCAGAGAAGTGTGTTTGGAAAACTCGGCTCCCAAGGACCAACCGGTAATCAGGCACTCGAAATGTTTTAACTTTGACCTTTAAGATGTTTCTAGCTACAATAAATAGGGTCTGTACTGCTGAACAGAGCACATATGAAGTCCGCTCACCTGTCCTTTAGACTAGCAGAGATCAAACTAAACCAGTTCCTCGTGCGAGTTGACTATATTCTTGAAGCTTCAGCATTTTTATTAAACCACCGTTATTCTCCTGGTGGCCAAAGGGTTTTGGAGGGTTAGTGTGCGTGGGGGTTGGAGTTGTAGTGTATGAACTCAAGACTAATCCTCATATTAGTCGTGCTTTGTGTCAATCCACTGCAGGGGCCATATGGCTGATTCTGGGCCTGTATCCTCACACACACTGCAGGCTGACAGCCTGCTGAATCTGCGGGTTCTGTCCTGTGACTTACAGAAGCACGGAGAAGCTACTTCCTAACAAAGCATGAGAGCCTAAATTAAAGGCACATTATCGTGTAAACCGTGTCCGATCAGAGCATGTATTGATGGATGCTCTTGTGGTGATCAGACTGAATAATTGATGCTCTCTGCGTTCGTTGGATTACCTCTATGTGTTGGCATAGTGGCTTTTCTTCGACTTTGTGGCTGACCGCTTTTCATTCATCCTGTCGAATGTGATTACTGCCCACCCTTGCACAAGGTCCAATAGTCAAGGCAATTAACCTTTACAGTTAATGAAAACCATGCAATACGGGCTGTGCATGTACATTGTATGTTGTAGAACAGACAATCTCATTTATCCAGTTGAACAATGCATCTACTGTTTTCAGCATTTGACAACAGAAAAAATAATGAAGAATGGTTCCTATTATGGATATATGTTGTAAATGCCATTTAATTCTTGAGGTTTTGTGGCTTGGTTAGTTTTAAGATACTTTAGGGTTAATGAGTACAGGCGTTAACCTGAATGTCATTGCGTCAAAGCTACGCACTCAATTGCAAATGCACTGTTGACAAAGATGTGGTTTTGTCATCATGCCTTTTGTTTAATGTTTATTCTTTTGGTGCACGAAATGCGAAGTTGCCCAGGGCTACGCCTTTGACTTTGAATTGCAAGAGAATGACGTCCTTTTTCTTGTCCACTTAAAATGGCCCACTGAACTGGCCTACATACTGTTTGCTTTTTGAAATGTGTAGGGAACACATAAAAGGCGATGCAAAAATAAAATCAGGTCAGTTAGAGAAGTTATGTCAGTATTAACTGGAGATAAGAAAGTACAGAGTGAAAAGTCGGCTGAGAAAACTGACATTGTTGGGTAACTAGCTTAACTAGCTCAACCAACATTCAGCTTAACCTGGCTTTGGCCAGCAAGCCACTAACCAGCGTAAAAAGTCCTGTTGAAACTTAGTGTTTTTATGTGACTGTGGTCCAGATTTGGACCCCATTCACTTTCATTGTATGGCCAAAAAGCTGAATCACTCTTCAAAATGTCATTTTTGTGTTGTATAGTATTGAAGAAATTGAATAAATTAGAGAAATGTTATTTTGGGGTTAACTTTCTCTTTAAACCTTTAAACTAAATTAAGCTTATTACTTAAATTAATCTGTATGGAAAGTCTCCAGGACATTTGGTGAATATTCAATGAGAGTTAATGCTTGTCAGCTGATGGTAAATACCAGTATATTTGACTATTCAAATCCATTACATCACCTGTGGTTACCTGTGGCAACAAAAACAGTGTCTTGTTGCAAAAAAGTGCTATAATACTGTAATCCTAAATCTCTGTTCCATGCCCTAGGACAGCTTCATGTCATTTAAGATTTCTCAGAAATATTACTCTAGGGATCAAGTTTGGGATCACTGCCGCAGGCTGGCCTTCTGGAACTAGGGCTTTTCTATAACAGCAGTGATCTCTCTAGGATTTAATGCCCTATGGAATCAAACGCTGATTCAAAAGCACTTTTCGTCATGCGGACAGACATTTAGACACGTCCTACTTTGACAGGAGGACACAAAGACTGACCACTAGCTGCGTTCCACTACCCTTTAAATTGCACAAATTGAAATTGCGATTTGAAAATACGACCAATGGAAACGCGTCAGTTTCGCGAAACTCCCATACATCGCTAAAAAGTTTTTACGCTCACATGAGGTGTGTTCCACTCCCAAGTATAAGGGACTTTCCTTGCCATTAATGCTTGGATAACATGCCTACGTCTCTGTCGATTAAAAAAAATGGCTAGTGCGGTGGCTACGATATACGTAAACCTACCAACATTCCTTGCCATGATGTTTGTAATGACTTATCGCGAGAGGAAAAAAATATGTTTTAGTCTCATAACATCGGTTATTAACATTTCGCAACAGTTTTTTATCGGCGTTTAGAAAAATATCGTAAAAGTTTTGCGCAAATCTGTAATGAAAACCAGGGTACTGTCTTTGAAATTTGGCAAATAGCCATGTCGGCTATTGGGTATGTCTTGGAAATGGATCAATGTGTTTAATTAATTTTAACTTAACTTGACCATTTTTAGCAATGGCTTCCAGGACAAAATTTACACCACCATTCGATAAAGAATTCTGCTGAATTTCCCTCCGAAAAGGGAAATAATATGTAAGAGGTATGCGGTTTGCAAGTCACCATGAGACAATAAGCTCCTTCCATAATTCAATTAGGATCTTTTAAGAGCTCATCTTATAAACCATAACCCAGAGACAAATTAGGTTTAGTGTTTAGCATGATTCAGACATATGCAATTTACAACATAAGTGCATTAGAGGAAGATATACATTAGAGGGAGATTAATGAAATTCCATTCCCTGCAAACATCCATCTAATAAAAGCTTTCATTGGTCATCCCAAGAGATTCATACAGAATGGTCTGACAGACATATACTCATTCATCTAGCTTAACCAGTAGGGCTACGGTCTACACTCTTAAAAATAAGGGGTTACAAGAGATGGTTCTTGATGCCATACACTTAAAAATTATTGTTTTTATTGGTATTGAAAGTTCCATGAAGAAACTTTAACATCCATGGAACCTTTAGCCTACATTGCACAAAAGATTATCTTAAGTTCTTCTAAATGTTCTTCACACTGTAGAGAAAATGGTTCTTTTAAGAACTGTTCACTGAAAAAAAATGTGTGGAACCAAAAATGGTTCTTCTATCTACTGTATGGCATCACTGTGTAAAAAAAAAAAAAAACTTTTGCAACCTTTATTTTTTTTTTAAGTGCATAGAAGATCCATTTTATGTTCTCCAAATAACCTTAAAGGAATTCTTTTAATAATCTAAAGATCCTTTTTCCACTATTAAGAACCTTTTGTTTAATGGAAAGTTTCCATGAATGTTAAAGGTTTTTCATTGAACCATCAATGCCAATAAAGAACCTTTATTTCTAAGAGAGTAGCAACCGTTTCTTAATCTTTTATCTGTAATTTAGTTGCAGAATTCCATATTTGCCTGATATAGACCGTAATCTTTATGCCGGCACTAAGATTATCTTTTTTCATCCTATTTGATGAATTTTTGAAGCCTTTATTGTCATTCGTGGCCATTTCTGTTGAGGTCCTAATTTTTACTGTCCCTTTTGGATCAACTGGACAGTTTTTAAAAGACTGCTGGATTACAAGCCTAACCACAGATATTCCTGACTGAATCTTGTCAAACATTTATTTACATGCTTGCAGCATAACAGTAGGCGCGGATACAAGTGCTTTAGCAGTCGTGTGCGCATTGGAAAGCCAGATTAGACTTGATGTGTGTAAGTGTGTGTGCGCATTGAAGGAGAGAAAGCCTCTTAAACCCTTTTCGCACAGCTGTGTGTGACGGCAGATGAATGTCACGACGCCGATGTTGCACAGATCAGGAATACTGATAACTGTTTGGACAAGTGTAGCTATTTTAAAAACTGCAGTAAGGAATTTCTTAATGACAGCTGTTTGCGGTGGGTCTGCAACAGCATCCGACTCGCAATCGAGAATTGCGTTCAGGAAAATGCTTGTGGGTGAATTGCAGTGCTGTTTTTGTTAGCTAAACTAAAACTACTTTTTGTTAAGTGAAATAAAGCTGAAATCAAATATAAATACGAAAAACTTAAAGGTATAGCGGAGGATCTTTCCGAATTTTAGATAAGACCCGCCCTCTCCACTTTTTGAAAAGTTTGATTGATTCACCAGAATGATTGACAGTTAGGAGGACCAATATTATAGGTGATCCACCCGGAAGTAAAAAACCCTCCGCTATACCGCTATAAGTTTAGAAATTTAAAGGGATACTTCACCGATTAGAAACCCGGTAGTATTTTCGAATTACCGTGCTTCCCTCCTTCATGTCCCCTTGAGACGAGAGATTTCTGTATTGTGTGTTCTGGAAAAAAACCTCAGATGACGCAAAAATCGTCATTTAGAGTCATCTGAGGCTTTTTTGTCCAGAGGCGAGAGACTACAGCCAGTAGGAGGAGCTTGTTCCGCATGTCTTCAACCCGCCCATCAGGGGTGAGATCTCACGGTAAAACGCTGTCTTTTCAGTTTCGAGTAAACTAGTAGCCTAGTTGTATAATTTCTTCCGATACTGCCCTCTGTAACTGGTAGGCGTGGCTTGGGAGTGGCCTCGTAGGCCAAGTGCATTCTGGGAGTTGTTGTCTTTCATCCACATGAGCCAAAAATACATTTTCTGGCTTTTCTCAGTCTAGAACTTTGAAAATAATACTAGAATAACATACATTGTGAATTAGCTTTTATTTAAAAATATCAGTATTCATTTAAATTTGTAGTTTTTTTTTAACGTATTTTAATTTAGCTTCAATTCGTTTGTATTTCAGTTTGTTAGTTTTAGTAATTTTAGTTGATATTTGAGCTAGTTGTCAAGGCAACATTACTAATTTTCTTTAAGTTTTAAGTTTTTCATCTAAAAATATTTTTTTATTTAACCTTTATTTCAATGAACGAGAACAATCTTTAATAGTTCTAATTTTAGGGTATGTTTACATGACAACGATGTACTAAAAACTAAAAAGTTTTTCCTTTGTGTTTTTTGCGTACAGACGACAATGTTGTCAAAACTATCCCCGTTCACACGGATCCGTGAAAACGACTAAAGCCGCTGTATTATTCATGCCAGGCCAGTAGTTGGCGATGTCACTTTGTAAAGAAACACTAAGCGCATATAGACTGAACATGATCAAGTATCCCAGAGAAGCGTGTAATAAAATATGTGCGTTCAGGAATTCTCACACAGGACTGTTTCCTGTCCCAGTGTTAAGGTTGAAGAGCCACTTCTACCCATCTGGTGTGACAGTAGTACCTCAGCTTCGCTTGCCAAAGCATGTAAACACACACACACACACACACACACACACACACACACACACACACACACATAGTAGCAGAGAACTGCTGAGTGTTTTTGCACTCTATCAGCAGTGATAATAACTCTGCTGCCGATAGTCTGAAAATAAACACACACTTGCAAAATTGTCCTTCAAAAATATGCCTATTCTTTATTGGTAAAGATGTTGAGTTTAGGCTATGTCTTTGTTATTCATTTGTTTTTTTTACGTTTATTTAATAATAAATCTCATTCATTTTGTCATGAATTTATATTAAGGTATAGTATTTTTTTTTATTAATGCTGTTACCCACATTGGCAATAACCTTGTCTTTTTCCTCCTTCGGAATTACAAATCAATTACCTCCTTGCTTTCTGACTAATTATGACCCCATGCTTGTGTTTTATTTCTGGATAAGAACCCTCTTGATGTGACAGCCATCTGTGCCGGCTGCAATTAAAGTGCCAAGACAGAAATACAGCATTTCTTTTGCTGTCAACCATCCATCTTGGCATTTTCACCCACACGCACTGCTGTATTAGAACATTACGTGAGCATCTGGCATATAGTGCAACACGTTCTCACTCCCAATATGACGCCATGGGTTTCTCATTAAAAGCAATGGAGTACCCTGCACGTCAAAAAATGAAGCTAAAGGGCTACCCTTTAAAAGTGACGCTGAGGGGTCCTGGCCAAGCGTCAATATGTAACGAGTTGTGAGAATGTGTTGCATAGTCACATATCTATAATAGGTCTGGATGGTTGAGAGCATTCATAATACATTCGCAATACATTCTAAGTTTTTCAGATCAGTGTTGTTATTATTAAATAAAACTAACACTAAAACGATTTAAAAATATATATATATAATTTATATAGTCTATTGAAATGAAGTTGACATGCCAAAATTACTAAACTTACAATAAATTAAAGATAATCTGAAATATAAAAAAAAAAAAAAAACATTGCAGAAGTACATAAAAAATCACTAAAACTTAAGCTGAACTAAAACATAAATATTAAATGAAACACTTATGAAATTAAAAAATTAGAAATGTTGCCTTGGCAGCTAACTGAAATAAAATAAGTTTGAGTTGAAGTACTAAAATAACTAAAAGTGAAATTAAAATAAATTAAAGGCTAAAAAGAAATTTTACAAAAACAAATCAAATTACTTAAACAAAACTAATTAAAAATTACAATGAAAATATAAAATTAAAAGCAAATTTTTTAATAGTATGTAAATAATATTAAAAACTCTCTGGTGCGCCTCCTTTTTTGCTTCATTGAAATGAATGTAGGATACTGTATATTAGTTAGATAATGTTTTTTTTATTTAATATTTAGTATTTTTAGGGGATTTTGTGGTACTAAATTATATTTATGCAGTAGTTCTAATCCATTTATTCACTTTTTGAGCATAGTTTCCGACTTACTGTCCTAAATCTTAGTAAAGATTTGTCTTTTTAAAGAAGACACTTGGCAGATTATCGCTGAAGTGAGAAAAAAGTGAACTTAAAAAGTTATAGAAGTTTATTGTTATGAAAAATGCACAAAAGTACTAATTTCAACTTTTATATGAAATGTATATTTTTCGAGACATGTTTTACTCTGAAACTGCGAGAAAATCAAAACCATAAATCTAAATGAGAAAAACCATCCAAGAAATGAGCTTTCAGTAAGATTTTGTTTGGGCGCAGTACAAAACTAATGAAATTGAAAATGAATGAAATGGATGAAATTCGTTTACAATTCATTTTCAACGTGGCCAATTTTGACCATGAGGAGTACAAGTTTGCCTTTTTTTCAGGACCATTTAACCTTCAGGAATCATGTTCATGATTTTGTGTTCACACAGCAAGTACCAAAAAACATTCTGATGAAGTTAAAAAAAAAAAAAATGCGGTCAAAAATGACCGATGAGCACTAGAGGGTTAAAATAACACTGCTATAGTTGAGAGTTTTGAAATCTGTTCTGGGTTTTTTAAAACACAAGTACATCGATGGCTTTATAAAGAACTAGAGAATCGAAGTTCACTGACTCTGAGGAACAAAAAAAAATGTTCTTCTGTACAATGTTTTTCCGTCCTCTGTTGTAACGTCCCATGTTGTGTCTTTTTTTGCTGACTCAGATGTTCCTAACGGTGTACCTCAGCAACAGCGACAAGCACTTCACGGAGCTTCCCATCACGCCGGAGACGCTGTGTCGAGATGTGGTGGATATGTGTAAAGAGCCGGGGGAGGTGGACTGCTATTTGGCCGAGATGTGGAGAGGATCTGGTATGTGCTGACTTGCATTTTTGTGGGGGTTTTTTGTGTTTCTTATTGAGCAACTTCATTCCAATAATTGTTTTGATTTGATGTGACTTTAAAGGAGAACTCCGGTCAATTTTAACATTGAGCTCATTTTGTTGTAAATTTGGAGTGGTGTCAATACAGAGAACAACGACAAAAATCGGTGTTGCCTACACCGTGTTATCCTCTTTTTAAAATTTGCACCCTGTTGACTTCAATGGGGCAAGTACTAAACCTGCTTTTAGCCTCTTAACATCCTTGATGTGTCATTACAAGTGCACAGAAAATGTGAGTGATTCCTTCAGAGTGATCACGGGTAAATCTGACTGCAGTAGATGTGAAAGAAATGAATAAAAATGATGTTATTTCAGCCAGCGCACATACCTGTATTTACATCCTGTTTTCGGTCGAAGTCCATAGTAATTGATTGTCAAGTTCACACGCATAGGTTTAGTTACCTATGATCACGCGCGTGAACTCGACAATCGATTACTATGGACTTCGACCGAAAACAGGATGTAAATACTGGTATGTGCGCTGGCTGAAATAACATCATTTTTATTAATATCTTTCACATCTACTGCAGTTTTCACATCTACTGCAGCTCCAAATTTACAAAAAAATGAGCTCAATGTTAAAATTGACCGGAGTTCTCCTTTAAGGTACTGTAGCAATCAAAAAATTACAATTCTGTCATTATTTATCAAGTTTAAAACTTACAGTTAATAGAGCAGCGTGAACATTTCTCAAAATATCTCCTTTTGTGTTTCACGGAAGAAAGAACGTCATGCAGGTTTGAAATGAATTGAAGGTGAATAAATGACAGAAAGTTAGTTTTTTGGGTGAACTATTCCTTTAGCAAAGTCATTACAGAAATAAAACTGATAGAAGTCATCTTGCTGCACCTGTCCATGTGACTGTGGTTTAAATGTGCAGTGATGCATCACTCTAGAATGGATCTTTGCCACCTAATTTACATCACTTCTTAACTATTGGTCGGTTCCTCTCTCAGAGCGTGTGATTGGTGACAGCGAGCGAATTATCGAAGTGCTGCAGCGCTGGGGTCAGCAAAGGGCGGAGGTGCGATTCTTCCTGCGCCATGACCGAGCACCTGGCCACGATACAGGTGAGAGTGAGAAAGGTCAATGCTTTCAGAAGTCACCAAAATCTTTCAGAAAAAGCAATTTTACAAAACTGGTGCCACTTTTGTTCCTCATATACATACGTGCAAAAAAAATATATATGTTTACTAAATGTTAATGTACACATTTCAACTTTTGCCTTTTATCATGAGGATGCATTTTTGGCACCCATGTATTTCATTGTAAATATGATTTCTCTTTTTTTAATATAATAAAATAAAAAATTATAAAATAAAAGTAAAAGCTATCATTTGTTCTTTAATACATAATACATATATATATATATATATATATATATATATATATATATTTTTTTTTTTTTTTTTTTTTTGATGTTTTTAAATGGCATAATGTTTTATTTGGTAACACTTTACTTTAGGGTCCAATTCTCACTATTAACTAGTTGCTTATTAGCTTGCATATTGGCTGTTTATTATTACTTATAAAGCACATATTAATGCCTTATTCTGCATGATCATATTTTACATCCTTAATCTACCCAATACCTAAACTTAAAAAGTACCTTACTAACTATTAATAAGCAATAATTAGGAGTTTATTGAGGCAAAAGTTGTAGTTAATAGTGAGAATTGGACCCTAAACTAAAGTGTGACCATTTATTTAATTATTTAAAAGTTATCTAACAATTTAAGCCATTTATTTAATTGTTTTTTAAAGTTATGCGTCAGCCCTGTTACCATTATATATATATATTTCTCTTTTAAAGTAATGAACCATTCCATAAAAAACATGTGTATATATATATATATATACTGTATATAGTTATAGTTATATATAAATACACTATATATTGTATAGTGTATAGATAGATAGATAGACGTAATTAAATGAACCATTCCATAAATAAATAAAAACTTTATTATAATGTTGTAAAGCTCTACAGACAATTTAAAGTCTCTTTTTTTGTCACTTTATCTTAAATTTGATTGTCTTAAAATGTCAACCCTGTTGTTACCATGATAAATGATAAGGGTATTTTTATAGAAATGTCATATTGTGTTTCATTTTGTCAAATTAAACTGTAACTGTAACCATCATTCCTGTTACCTTTCTGTAAGCATGTCTTACATTTAAAAATGGTCAAATGATTTATTTAGCTTGAAAAAGTGCAGTGCATTTTATACACACTCATACACATTATTATATTTATTATTATTAGAATTTTTTAAAATCTAACTTTTGAAAATATGGATTTACAAAAGGTCCCAATTACCTACTTTTAGTTTCTATGCCTGATTTTGAATACTGAAGACAGTAGCAATGCGAAAGAGGTGGAGAATGTTTGATAGGGTGTATAATTTACTGCATGGCTGGATTATTATCTGTTGGATGGTTGGATGGCCATTTGAATATAGACCGGCTCTTTTTCCATACCAGATCACGGGCACGTTCGATTACATCCTCTCCCGGTCGGCGGTCTGCTGTCAGTGTGGACATGCTGTTGTTGCGGATAGGCGTAAATGTCATTTCCTTTTATAGGAGACTGTGAATAGAGAGGTTGTAAATTTGACATGGTTATGGCTGTGTTGGGGCATGAATAATTTACTGCAGAACAGCTTGTTTTGTGGGCACTGCCTAAGGGTGGGGGGCTTTGGAATAGATCAGAATGGATCTTTATCTTGTGTCCTATAAACATGCACACACAATGGACGATATATATGTTCTGAAACACCAGAGGAGGCACATGTGAGAAAACAAACTAACAAAAAAACAACTTCTGAGAATCTGATTGGTTATCCATTTAATCACAGAAACAATTAAGATAATATTGACATGTACAGCTCATACTGCAGAGTACAGTTTGTGAAGGAACACCTGTGTGAAAGTAATGAACCTGTGTAGTTCAAACACTGACACTCATTGTGTGCGTGTGCGTATGCGTGATGGTGTGTGTGTGTGAGTCATCACTTTCCATCCAAATGCATCCAAGAATTCAGTCACTAACACATATGCCCACACGCATTCACACGCACACATCCAATACACATACATGTCCTGCACGCACACAATTTCTTTCTAATTCTTATTTAATTTTTACCACTCCCACATAATTAAACACATAAATAGCACATAATTCATGTGGCAAGCACCACAAACTATAAATAAATTGTTTTTATTTGGTACTTTTATGTAAGTTAAGTAATTTGTAAGCAAGTTAAATTATTTTATATTATAATAATGTTTTTTTTTTGCATGTTATTTTTAACTCATAAATACCCTTTGTCGTCTATTTATTTATTTATTTATTATATTTTTTTATTTATATATGAATATTTTTTTATTGTTTTTATGTGGTATTTATATTTAAGTTTTGGTACCACTGAATTTTTCTTTTTATTATTATATTATATTACATTTTTGTAATAATTTTTTGTCAGTTATTTTGCATGTTATTTTTTAGCAAAAATTTTAAAACATATATATAACATACAGTATAAAACACATTTTTTGGTTGGTTGTTTTGCATGTTATTTTTAACTCATGAATTCCTTTTATCGCAATTTCTAGTAGTTTGTTTACACGGCGTGTTTGAAGTGAATCCTCCCTGTTCCCCTGAGAAGTTTAAGCATCCCAGTCATGTGAAACCATGTGTGAGGTTTCAGATTTCTCTGAGTGACTTTGGCCTTCTTCGCCGGACAAAGACCGGCTGTTACACAACAATGCGAGTGATATCGGCTCTGTACGCCTGGCTTTACCTCACAAAGAGTTCCTTATTTTCCTGTCGAGCATAATTATGTCAATTACACGCAGTTTGACTCGTATCCGTGGTGTTTGTGGTTTGTTTTCACACAGAATTGAGGTAAAACCCTATGCTTGTGTAATCAGTAAGCCCTGATTAGGACCCCTGTGGTGTCAGACTGTGACCAAGAGCATTATTTGGGCATTGTTTCACTCCTAGACTGTTTTATCCAGTAACCCACATAAGCGGCGCTAGCAGTGCCAGTGTTGATGTTATGTAAGTGGAACCCTGGCACAGGCAGTCATATGCAGGATAATTGAGCACTAGTTGTTTTCCCCAGCCAAACAGTCATTATGTAATGAGGTTCACCCAAGCACAGCCACTTTCTTTCAGGCTAAATCCATTATTCCTGACCTTTATTGTTAGTGTGTTCAAATGCTAGTTTGCTAAATGCTAACTGTTGAGCTTTGAGTCAAAGTCTTAACATACCCTCCTCCTCAACAAGCTGCATGATTTGAGGTATCATTTATGTTCTTTGCAAAAACGGTTCTTGACTAGTTATCCGGTAAAGCTTAATATACATCCTTAACCCTAAGTATGAGCAATAACTGCTAACATGCTGCTAACACTGCTAACTCTCTCTGTCTACAGGTCTCAGAGCTCAAGAGTCTCTTGCCAAGAGAAATGCAGGGAAGGGGACAATGGACAGACACATGGAAAATGGAGTGAGTATGAATTCCCTTAAAGATTTGTTAATCTGCTAAACTCCGCCCCCCTTGGTTACGGTTGCTAACTCAGGCATAAATTAGAAACTTTCAGTAAAATGTGCACATATACTGGTAAAGATTAAATAGATAATGTTCTTAAATGGGCTGTAATGAATTATGACATTGCAAAGCATTTTTATAATTTAGAGAATTTGTTTAATTAAGCCTTAAACGTGATTAAAAACTGAGGAGACTGTTAATCAGACTTTGGGAATGAGGGACCACTCATAGTTTAATCCCCCGTACTCAAGATACATTTAAAGATTTCGAAAAGCAAACCACATATAACATGTATAATTGCATATATCGTATACGTGACCTGACAACAAAGTTTTACCATATTAAATTCCTTTAAAACAACCTTTAAAATTAGGAATGCACGATATATCGGCCACCATATCGGTATCGGCCGATATGTTAATTTTTGATGTTATTGTTATCGCCCCGATAAGAAAATTTGGCCGATATATAAAAGCGATAAATAATGGATTTCCTTTAGCTGAGACACTTCAAATGCGCACTGTTCGCCATGATTGAATTGCTTGAAATATGATTGGAATCACTTCAGAAAAGGAAAATACAGTAAAGTCTGTCATATAGGCTACATAAAATTATATATTAAAATATTATTATAATTGTGTGCTTGGGGCACGGATTTTAATGGTGAGACTTTTGTTTTTGTAATCAGGCTCTCAAAAATTATATAAAAATTTGGCTTCAGATTTATCGGCCAATAAATCGGTTATCGGCTTTCAAATATAAATAGTTATCGGTTATCGGTATCGGCCAAAATGTTCATATCCATGCATCCCTATTTAGAATGTTTCAAATAAAGCTGTCCTATATAAAATAGCAAAATCTGATATTGTTTTAGATGGCGGCCCCTCATATGGACATCACCCTCAGCGAGTTGCAAGAGATGGCGTCACGGCAACAACAACAGATCAACGCACAACAACAGCTCCTGGCCACAAAGGTAGCCCACTGCGCCATTGGCAAAAATTACTAGTCAGTGTTTTTTTTACAACTTAAAGGGACACTTCGTGCAAAAATTAAAGTAATTTACTCATTCCAAACCTGTATGACTTTCTGTCTTCCATCAAACACAAAAATAGATATTTAGCAGAATGTCCAAGCTGCTCTTTTCCATACATTGTAAATGAATGGAGACCAAGGCTGTATGGAAAAGAACACCATCTTCTGACCGTGTCATACATGAAATGGTGTCACAAGTTGAGCATTTGAATAAAACGACTGCATAGTATCATACAGTGAACGCAGTTATCATCATATTTGTCATGTTCTCCATATCAGAACTGTTTATTATCAGCATGATTGAAAACAGGAGGCACATAGTTCTGAAACTTAATGATGTCTGAAAATGAGTTTCGCTGAGATTGTGACCTGACGCCTCCTCACAGGAACAGCGACTGCGATTCCTGAAGCTGCAGGACCAGCGGCAGCAGCAACAGCAGGCATCCGAGCAGGAGAAACTGCGAATGCTGCGGGAGAACGCAGAGAACCAGGAGGCCAAACTGCGCAGGGTTCGAGCTCTGAAAGGACAAGTGGAACAGAAACGCATCAGCAATAGTAAACTAGGTCAGAACCAGTAAACTCGTTAGAGAAAGTAGGTTAGAAACGCTGAAACTGCATGCACTGTAACATTGACCTTCTTTGAAGGATATTGGTTCAAGGTGAAATTCGAGGGAGAGTGTTTGGGATGCCAGTTTAAAAATAGTCTTTATTTTTGCTGTTTTGTTTGGTGCAGTGGTGTAGAAATGATCTGTTTTCTCAAATAAAGCAATTCATTTTACTAAAACAATTATCACTAAAGAAAATTATAGATTATTATTAGTGCTGTCAAATCGATTAATCGCTTCTAAGTCTGCGAGTATGTGTATATATATATAACGTGTTTTGGAGAAAATAATATATATGTATATCACAATAAACGTGATTTTTTTTTTTTTTCCCACTTTCAATTCTTTTACTTAAATGAAAGGTTAGATTTTTGCTATTTTTTTTAATGAAAGATGCAGATTTATTTTTACATTCATTCTGACCACAGTGTGTGTGTGTGTGTGTGTGTGTGTGTGTGTGTGTGTGTGCATTTTTAATATATACATATATATATATATATATATATATATATATATATATATATATACACACACTATATATATATACTTTTATGTATTTTATGAAATTATTATTTATATATTTTTTTTTGTATAAATTATTAAAAATAGTCAAATCCAAGCCAATTGGTTTTGATCAGCTAATTAGGTTTTCTACTGAATAGTTCAGATTTACTTTAATTATAATCTATATTGAGGTGTCTAATTTGAAAGCTAGACATTTATCCATATTTTTAATTTAAAAAGTTTTTAAAAAAAAATGACTTTTTCCAAAATCATTTAACGAAGATGAAGATGTTGTGGATCATTTGCCCACTAATGGAAAAGTTCATTCTGCTGTTTCTGTATATAAAACTGCCATTAGCGGCTAAATTAATCAACAGAGACAACAACAAATGTTCTTGCTTATGGGAATGAGAAGTTAATTAACAAGTGAACTAAAAACCTCCATTTTCGCCCTCTGTAGTGGAGGAAATCGAGCAGATGAACGGCCTGTTCCAGCAGAAGCAGCGGGAGCTGGTGATGGCCGTCAGCAGGGTGGAGGAGTTGGGTCGACAATTGGACATGTTACGTGGCGGCAAAATGGACGTCCCACACGAGGCTGGATCGAGCTCCAGTGGGGAACTAGAGCGACTGTACAAAGAGCTTCAGGTAGCTTTTTTCTTCTTGGCCTACAGCTTGCTATAACACAATCTTGCTATTCACACATGCAGTGGTATTTGGACACACTTAAAATATTACTTTATAACAAAATATCAAGCCAAGTGGCATTTATGTGAAAGAAATATAGCAGGAATAACTTTTCAGGCTTTAAATTTGGTTTTTAAATTGAGAAAAAAGTGAATAGTCTCGCACACAAAATTCAACAGTCCCTCTTTTGTTCTGGGATTTTCTCCTTTCAACAGCTGAGGAATAAATTGAATCAGGAGCAAAGTGCCAAACTCCAGCAGCAGAGAGAGAATCTAAACAAGAAGAACGGAGAAATGGCCACCATGGACAAAAGAGTGGCTGAACTGAGAGAGAGGCTCTGGAAGAAAAAAGCTGCTCTCCAACAGAAAGAGAACTTGCCTGTGAGCACCTCTACATCTTTCACATCTCTTCTTCTTTTTTGGACACAAATTTAGTTACTAATACTTCCCCTCATTCTGTCTCTTCCTCTTCCAGCAGCCACCTGAAGGGCAGAGCTCTCAGCCCATCGGCCCGGCCCGGGTCGCTGCTGTTGGGCCGTACATCCAGACCTCTCCGGCTCCTCCAGTTCCTCCCAGGCAGGAGATTCTGGTGAAGCCTGCTTATCCCGACGGCACAGCCACTCTTCCCAAACCCCTCCCCAAACCGACCACAGGTACGTGTATATATCTGTATATACCATCATCATACCTCTCCCTCTCTGACTAATAACCCCTGATTCATCTTTTCCTAATTTTATTTCCAGGTATTGGCTTCTTGACAAGTAAGATCTCCAAGGTGTCAGATTTGTTTTCCAACACAGAAACCAACAGCAGCACCCATGGCCATTCCTCCACCCTTCCCCGTATGACCAGCCACGGATCCCAGGAAAAAGGTGCAGTAGACCTCTCTCTCCAACCTTTCAAAACTTGCATTCAGACTCAAGCCATTGGTTGAGCCAGAAGTTGACATGTCAGACCAATGTTTTGATAGCGCCACAGTGTTTACACTCTTCAGGAAGTCAACCACTAATGGTCTCTCTGTTAAACTGGGATAAGCAAAAGTATTTACAGTAACATCCACTACACACTTTATATAGTGCAAACCCACAGACAATGTGTTACTCCAGTGAGAAATCCTAATGTTTAAATTTCAAAAGACGATTAAGCTGTTTTCTTAAATGTCTGTTTGTAGATCCTGAGGCAGATTTGAGACCGCCGCCATTGCCCTTACGCAAGAACCAGAGTAGTGAGGACCTCTTGAGGGATGCCCAGGTATTGCATGAATTTAACAGGTTTCAGAGATTTCCAATAAATGAATGCCAATGTATGTATAGCTATTATGTACTAAATAAACACTAATACCTCTTCAATCCTAGTCTGCAGGCAGAATGTTTGGGAAGGTTCCACCTCCTGTTCCCAGCAAGCCCAAACCTTCTCTACCAGGCCAGTCCACCTTCAGTAAACCTCCTTACAGCACGGGCACCTTCCCTGGCAAAGCCAGATCAGCCAATCAGAAACCCCCGATGCCCCTTCCATCCCACAACAACACTTTACCCCTACCCCTGCCCCCTAAACCGGACACCTTACCTGCTGCCACAGTACGTCCTTTCACAACAGATACTTCCGCTGGGAAAGAGACGTCCACCCCCACCACACTCCACAAGCCCCAGACGGTGGCAGCAAGCTCCATCTACTCCATGTACACCCAGCAGAACACTCTTGGGAAGGGTTACCAAGGGCAAAGTACACTGACCCGTTCACAGCCTCGATGTGAGTACCGTCACCACATCCAAACTAATTTAGAGGTATCTTATGATTGAATTTGATAAGTATCTATTTCAGAAGATGTAATGTTACACTGGACTTGCTGCCAAATCAACAAAAACACACAGAATTAACTTTGAAGTAGACATTGAGTAACTTAATCTAGTATTAAAGGAATGATTCACCCAAAACCAACAATTCTGCCATAATTTACTCATCATCATAAACACTCGTTTAGTTGTCAAACTGTTGTCTGAGATTTGAGAGGAAAGCACACAATTTGTTTGGAAATGCTTATGTATTTCATAGAAAGTCTAAAAACAGGATTTTTTTAGCTTAAAATAAACATATTTCTTAGTCGTGATCCAAACATTACATCTGAGCATTTTGGTCTTTATTCATTCATTCTTTATTTTACCTGGTTAAAAACCCATTACAAGAGTGACCTGGCCAAGGTAGCAGCTACAATAACATAGACGTACAAATACACATCAAAACACAAAAACACAACAGCAATTTACCAAAAGATAAAACACATAATCAGTTAAAAGTAACTTAAACTCGTTTAGTGATGGAAGCATAGTCAGCTTTAAGATGTTTTGTAAATTATTCCAAGCAGACGAAACATTATATTTAAAGCCTAGCTCCGTTCGAACCTGAGGAACTTTAAGATATAACAAATAATTTGAACTTAGATTGTAGCAAATATTTGTTTTATAAACTCAGAGAGACAAATAAGATGGAATTAGACCACAAATAGACTTAAAACCAAGATTCATAAGCGTCAAAAGCTTTCTTTAGTTAAGTTTAAAGTTCTTCAAGGCAGAAACAAATGAAGAAAATAGGGATTTATTACAGCCTCTGATTTAGATGTAGTATTTAAGCCAAGCTGCTTAATTATTACAACAGGAAGTCTGCTGGACTTATTTTTGACCAAATTTCACTTATATATTGGGGAAATTCATAAAAAGCATTTTGTGCCCTTAAATGACACCGCAGAAAGTTGACACTCCATTGTTCTGCTACACTTTATTCCTTAAATATTTACAAGTGTTGATGTTTATTCACTTTTTAGCAGACATCAGATTGAGTATTTAGCACAAAAGTGTCATTTGCAACAACAATCTTAACAGCTGTACATATTATTCTGCTTACACATTAGCAAGGTTATGTGTGTACATTGTGATGTGTGCTTTTAGGGTGTACCAAAATTGAACATATGAGAATGTAAGTAGAGCTTAATCCAGAGTGAGTAGGGCTCATTGTGATGCTCACTTTTCACAAAGAGAGTGAAAGTACTCATTCATTTTGTTACATAACTTTGTAGTCATTTGGTTCCAGCTTTGGTTTGCATATCTTTAAAAAGTAGGAGCATGTAGGCAAATTGCTCTATCTGCAAAGGTACACTTTGTGGCTCAGGCACGGAAACAAATGTTAAATAAGGATATAGTCATAAAATATAATGCATTATCATTTGTATATATACTAAATATACTCAGTACCCTTGGACTGGTTAGATTCAAGCTAAGTAATGTACCTCATGTTCTTATATTAGTGGTCGCTCAGGAATATAAATAACAATTAGTACCTGATCTTCACTTCTTTCCTCTCACAGTATACGGTAAACCAGTCATCCCATCCAGTGGGGGGCAGCAGTCCCTTATTCAGGACAGCAGTCATCTTGAGAAAACTGGAGGTCTAGATGGTGACCAAGTGGACCAGGGCAACAACATGGCCCCTGTATCTTCCTCTGTGGAGGGCCAGGAGGTAGAACGTGCTCCCCGGCCCCTCAGCCCAACCAAACTTCTCCCTTTCCTCTCAAATTCCCATCGGCTCCAGAGCGACGTGGACTTGGAGGCCCTAAGGAAGAGACTGCACCATGCGCCCAGGCCTCTTAAAAAGCGTGGCTCTATAACAGAATCCGAGGGGCCCGGCGGACCCAACATCCAGAAGCTCCTCTACCAGAAGACCACGTTGGCAGCCATGGAGACCGCGATCACCCCAGCTGGCTTCTTTCAGGCTGAAGGCGATGATGGATGCAGGTCGGTAGCTGACGAGGGCACTAGACCCCAGGAGGGACACCATGATAATACGATACCTGAGTGTGAAAGAGAGGAGGAGGAGCTGATGCCTCCACCGCTTCCATCTCGATCGCCTATCCTGGATGACAACACCATTTCTAGCACTGGACCGAAGGAACCCCAGCTGAAGGAAGAACAGGAAGTCTATGGCCCGGCTGCTCCAGAGCCTTATGTTGAGGAGTATCCACCTTACCCTCCACCTCCATATCCCAGCATGACAGAGCAGGAGGGGCCAGGGGAGGACAGTGTTAATATGAAGGCTCCAGAGGTCACAGGACAGGTCACGCTACCACCGGTAGGTACTACTATATTCCCTAAAGGCACAACCATGTCTTTATTGGACTGAAGGGATGTTCACACTGACAGCGAATTGCAGCGACCCAAGTGGCCCAAAGTTGTCGAGTTGTCGATGAGTGACTGATGTGACAAAGTTAAGCTGTAAAAAATTTTTCAGTTAAAGGAATAGTTCACCCAAGAATTATCCCATAAATTACTCACCCTCAAGCCATCCCAGGTGTATATCTATTCTTCTTTCAGCTCAACACAATCAGAGTTATATTTAAAAAAAAATCCTGTCTCTTCCAAGCTTTATAATGGCATTGAATAGCGGTCGAGTTTTTGAAGCTGCAAAAAGAGCATCCATCCATCATAAAAGTAATCCATACGACTCCAGTGGGTTAATAAATGACTTCTGAAGTGAAGCGATGGGTTTTTGTAAAAAAAAATCCATATTTAAAACTTTATAAACTAAAATCACTGTTTTTTTGCTGTCAGTGTGAACCTTAACAGGCATGTTTATACCAATCAGGAAACTTTAATTGATTTAGGCGTTATGACAAAGTCCCCTTAAGACAAGTCATTTCACTCGGCGGCCATCTTTGAAACGCCTCTCGGGCATGCAAGTGCAGCTCCTATCTCTTTGAATGGGAAAACATCAAATTCTCCAAAACTGTTTGCCAAGCTTTCGATTAAATTTCATATTTGAAATCACCAATGAAGTCTGACAATAACTGTCTCATAAATTTTGTTTTTAAACGCTCAAATCATAACAGAAAGCGACATTTTTCAGGCTGGATCACGCTCATGCGCATTGGAAGCGCGTGTCTGACAGCTTCTAATGACAGCTGCAGTGACGCGATGACTTTACTAATCGGTGATTGGCTCTTATTTAGAAGGCGGGACTTATTCCGCCATATAGAGCAATGCACTTTTCCCCATTCGAAACAATACGAGTGACAATACGTCTTGTGTTATTCAATAGTCTTTGGTTATGATCTGTGAACATACAGCTATAAAACTAAAACATCTATGTCTTGATCAGTGTTTTCTAGCTCTGATCCTGGAGTTTGCCCAACGCTGCACATTTTGTATGTCTTTCTAATCAAACGCACTTAATTCAACTCATCATTTCGATAGTAAAGACTCCAAGACCTCAAATGGGTGTGTAAGATAAGGTAGACATCCTAAATTTGTACTGTTGGGACTACCCCAGCAGCAGGGTCGGTCTTGATGGATGGCTCAAAATTGAATATCTTTTTTGCTGTGCTAAGGTGTGAAAGCATTTCAGCGTAGTCAGGTACTGACTCAACACTGAGCAACCCATTACAGTCGAATGCTCTGCACAAAAGGGCTCGGAGTGTGTAGGTAGTCTTAGGCGAGAAATGGGATACACCACAGAAGGTGTATCATGGCCACAAAATGGGACGCCTGCTGATTCATAAAATCAGGACACCCAATGGTCTCTTGGGCATGAAGTGCACAAGACCATAGGCTGTCCAATTTGTCATTTTATGAATCAATAAGCTGTTACGTCTCCAAAATGTAGACTCTGGGGAAAAAAAACTTAAAGGACGAGGATATTTGGGATAGGTTCCTCGTCTTATAGAAAACTCTCTAGCTGTTTAGCCTACAGATTTGAGTATGGCCACAGATAGAAAGAGGGAGAGACAGAGAGAGGGTGAAGACAAGTCAGGTCAGTAGATTCCATTCAAACCATCAATTCTGCGCTGTTGCTTAGCAACTATCCACACTAAGATTCCGAGCACTCCGCCGCAGATCTCATTAAACATTTAAATGGAGCAGAAGTGGCAACCAGTGACCCTCAATTGGCTTTTAATATGCGGAATGAAAGAGTGGTTCATGTCTGGGTAACTTTACCATTTAATTTATGTAGAAATGCATAAATTATACAATATATACAGAATTTCCTTCTAGTATAGACATTATGTGTCAGAGAAACAACATTTTTAGAATATTGTCTTTGAACTTGGTTATAGCGGTAGCTCAGTATTTTTCTATGGCATCACTGTCGAAAAGTAATTAGCTGGTGGTAAAGTGGGTTTACTTAAAGGAGAACTCCGGTCAAATTTAACATTGAGCTCATTTTTTTGTAAATTTGGAGTGCTGTCAATACAGAGAACGACGACAAAAATCGGTGTTGCCTACACCGTGTTATCCTCTTTTTAAAATTTGCACCCTGTTGACTTCAATGGAGCAAGTTTTAAACCTGCTTTTAGCCTCTTAACATCCTTGATGTGTCATTACAAGTGCACAGCTAATGTGAGTGATTCCTTCAGAGTGAACGCGGGTGAATCTGACTGCAGTAGATGTGAAAGATATGAATAAAAATGATGTTATTTCAGCCAGTGCTCATACCTGTATTTACATCCTGTTTTCGGTCGAAGTCCACAGTAATCGATTGTCGAGTTCACACGCATAGGTTTAGTTACCTATGATCACGCGCGTGAACTTGACAATCGATTACTGTGGACTTCGACCGAAAACAGGATGTAAATACAGGTATGTGCGCTGGCTGAAATAACATCATTTTTATTCATATCTTTCACATCTACTGCAGTCAGATTCACTCGTGATGATCACTCTGAAGGAATCACTCACATTAGCTGTGCACTTGTAATGACACATCAAGGATGTTAAGAGGCTAAAAGCAGGTTTAAAACTTGCCCCATTAAAGTCAACAGGGTGCAAATTTTAAAAAGAGGATAACATGGTGTAGGCAACACCGATTTTTGTCGTTGTTCTCTGTATTGACAGCACTCCAAATTAACAAAAAAATGAGCTCAATGTTAAAATTGACCGGAGTTCTCCTTTAATGCTCTTGATAACTTTCGTTAACTTTACAATGTGATGTTTGAAGCGGAACAATGTCAAAAGACTGGAACGAGCAATTCATTCTTAAATCCGTAAGATCTTACCTTCATGCTGTGGAATTACAAACCAGAAGACAACATAACAAGCGCAGCGCTGAAAGGGGCGGGGCTACAGAAGGTCTATATAACCAAATATCCATCCATCCATCCATCCATCCCCTCTTGTGTTTCTCAGGGTAAAAGAACAAATCTGCGTAAGACCGGCTCAGAGCGCATCAACCACGGGATGCGCGTGCGCTTTAACCCCCTGGCCCTCCTGCTGGACTCCTCTTTAGAGGGCGAGTACGACCTCGTCCAGAGGATCATATATGAGGTGAGGAATAGGTCATGATCAATTGCATACTTGGTCCACTAGTAAGTAATATAACAATTAGATATATATGTATTGCAGGTTAGCATTTCAAGTGTATGTCTGTATGTCATATCCAGGTGGACGACCCCAGTTTGCCCAATGACGAGGGCATCACTGCTCTGCACAATTCCGTGTGCGCTGGACACACAGAAATCGTAAAGTTCCTGGTGCAGTTTGGAGTGAACGCGAATGCCGCGGACAGCGATGGATGGTGCGTGGAAAACATTTATAAGCACAGGATAATTCTGCCCAGAGTTTTAATGCATCTAATCGAATCATCTTTCTTTCTGTTAGGACTCCGCTGCACTGCGCTGCTTCTTGTAATAACGTGCAAGTGTGTAAGTTCTTGGTGGAATCGGGAGCTGCCGTATACGCCACGACCTACAGCGACATGCAGACGGCGGCAGACAAGTGCGAGGAGATGGAAGAAGGATACGCCCAATGCTCTCAGTTTCTCTATGGTGAGAAACCAGTCCTCCCATTATGAAACAGAATGAAAAATAGGACTTTTTGTAGCTCAACTGGTGGAGTATCACAATAAATCTGTAGCACTGAGGTGTTTTTCCACAGGTGTACAGGAGAAGATGGGCATCATGAACAGGGGTGTAGTTTATGCCCTGTGGGACTATGATGCTGAGGGCCCAGATGAGTTGTCCTTTAATGAAGGAGATTGCCTGACCGTCCTACGAAGAGAGGACAGTGAAGAAACAGAGTGGTGGTGGGCAAGATGTGCCGACAATGAGGGCTACATACCTCGCAATCTTCTCGGGGTAAGGAAATGCCGATTGCACTTTATTTTTGCAGTAGGTGCACTTACGTGTACTTACCTAAAAGTACCGGGTAATATAAGGTAACTCCATGGGTTAAGGTTAGGTTTAAAGTCCCCCTGTGGTGACAATCAAGCTTTTAACGTTGTTCGTATGACTATGTGGTGTTTTTAATATGCTTTAAGACAAACCATGTTGCGGAGTATTTTCTCCTTAAAACTGCAGTGAAAGTCTCAAAAACCGGGTTTAAAATCGCTTGTGTTTCTGACGTCACCAACTACTTTGTAAGCAATCACATCAATGTGTGATCGTCTCTCTGAGCTGGTGTGAGTGAGTGGAGGCGGGGCTAATTTGCATATTCATAGAACCGCATATACTAAATGAGGCAAGGGTGTAGAGTTACATTCAAGCAATTTTAATGGTTGAAGAAATTTTTTTCAAGAAATAAACGTTTGCGAATGACATTTTGGTGATCAAAGATACGTTTTAAGGGATAAAATGAATGACAACTGGGGGACTTTAAGGGGAGGTTCAGGTTTAGAACCTAGTTATTACCCAGTTATTGTAATTACTATAATAAGTACATAGTATGTACATGGGGAGCAGGACTGTAAACTTAAGTGCTACTGAAATGCCTTTATTTCTTGCATTTGCATACATCTGGGTCAATGATATGAAGCTCATTTGAAAAACTTGTCTGCCAAATCCTCACACCACAGTTAGTAGGGTGTACCAAACATGCAGGAAGTAATTTTGTGTAAATTATGATTGTATAAGGAATATTTCAGCACTTTTTTTTAACTTGATAGTTACACTACTTGACACTTTGAAGGGTCATTAAATGGTATGTCTTTCAAAAAGTATAAATACCCATACAAATACAAAGAGTACATTTCTACGAACTTGACACATTCTGAACTAGATTTTTTTAAAGCTTTCTGCTTATCTCGGACATCCTTTTTTTTTTTTATGATTGATACATTGCTGATATTTGTTTTTCCTCTGTAGCTGTACCCCAGAATCAAGCCCAGACAGAGGAGCCTTGCGTAAAAATGTCCAAATCAGCACTGACGTGCCTGACGTTTCCAGAGAGGCATCATTTCAACAGTCGCTTAGTTCTGCAGAGCAAGTTTCGAAGATGAACGCATCACATTTACATTGTGAAAAGATATGAATAGTGTCATGTTGGTATGTTATACATGTTTGTAAGGTTAAAAGCTTTGGTAGAACAGGTAGACTTAGATGCACATTTCAAGCATGTATAGTTAAGTGAAGGAAGAATGAAGAATGTATGAATGGTACAGATGCATTAATAGTCATCTGAGTATTATATCACATATGAAGGATGTCAGATTTAGTGGTAATTTTCCATCTGAAATTTTCTGTATTCACAAATGCTGATTTGTTTCACAAAGTGCAAAACAAAAAGCATTCATCTTTTGAAGGTAACAAAAAGATTTTATATAATATTTTTTTTCTTTTTTATTTTATTCATAACGCCATGTTGCGTAAACCACTTATGGTGCTTGCTGCTACGCTACAACAGTGTGTTCTGTGAACAATTAACAATTTATTGCGCAAAGACAGCTTTCATTTATCATAATAAAACTTGTCAAAACTTTTGACTTGCTGTTTTTATTTGGTCTTTTTCCCCACTTGGTTTCTAAAGGAATGTTTTATTCACAATTGATTTAAAATCATCTATATTGGTGTGCTGATAAGAGCTTCACTAGTTTTGAAATTGTATTCCATGTATTTAATAAAATTAAATAATTACATACAACAAAGGGTTTCCACAATAAAACATTAATTCTTTATTACATAGGAACTAATAGCATAGCATTGGATATCGGGTTTGAAGGCTTTTGAAGCCTTTTTTCAGAAGTACATGAAATGAAGATACATCCCAAACATAATAAAGCCAACCAGCTGCACATCAGACAATATTAATTATTATTTGTGAAAGCACAACATGCACTGTTGACCAATAGCTGAAATTGTGAAAGAAATTGGGCCTCATTCATGAAACACAAGCAGAGCTGTTAGTAAAACTATTCTTGACATCGTTCATGTGAAAATCTATGCAAAAATGTTTTTTACGGGTAAATGACATTTGCATTCTGCTTAAGTATCATGAATGATGCCAAATATTCAATATTGTTGAATGAAATGAGCTTTTATAAATTAGCGTTCACATTTTTAGTTTAGTAACTTTAAATGGTCACTCAAATCTATGATCAATACATTCAATGTTTTAATAATTGCACTGTATATCATCATAATAGGACTGCACAGGTGAACGAGACGCAAAACACAATCGTTATCTGGGTTCCTGTACATGCTCACGACGAATGCGATCACACAAATCTGCCTTAAAATTTCAGTCAACCCTCTACGCAGGGCCGTCCCAAGCATGGTCGCACCGGTTGCTCCGCCCTAAGGATGGCCCTGCCTATAAGCCATCTGAAATGACCTAAACCTCGCTTATATTTGCTTACAAACAACCGTGCAATATGCACAAATTTGTTTTTGGAGTCATATCAGTGAAAATAAATGTATAATTAGGCACAATGTCATCAGGATTATAAAATCCCAGTCATGCCTCACTAGTCTTACAACACCAGAGCTCCAAAAATTCCCTTTCAGTTAACTCTTCTGTCCTGAAGATGAGGGCGAAATCCCATCACACCAACAAACGCACTGAAAAGAAACTAAATTACGTGAACAACAACAAGGCTGTGGTTATTTATTCATGAAAGGCAAACAAAATCGCTCATAAAACCATTTGTGAATTGTTCGATTCAATAAATTGTCATTTTGTCAGTGCATTTAGTTTCGTTATCACATGAAGTTTGTTAGAACATATCAAATGGACTGTCCTTTTGTCCGTTACAACCTTGTTTTCATTGCGACTACGGCAAGCGTCGCACTGTAAAATAAGGGCAACAATTCTTCCATTCAAGACAATTTTTGGGAATCATTACTAGTTGCCTTCCTGACAAATCTTAGCCTCCGACAAAGTTCTGGCACATCATCACAACTGCTCCTACAAGCAGGAAACGGGACAACCAAACTCTTTGCTACAATATTGTACAGTCTGACAGGCAACAACCATAAAGGATCATACAAATCATACAGTGGAGCTCAGATTAAAGCCCAAAGTATACTTGGTTTTTACTTTGCTAATTACGAATTTTTTTTGAAAAGCACGGATCAGTGGTGGTTTGGGCTGCAATATCATGGCATTCCCGACTGCTTGATGGACGCGTGACACTGCCAAAGACTACTGAACCCTTCTGGAGGACCATGTGCTCCTAATGATTCAAACATTGAACATGTATCAGCATGATAATGCACCAATTCACACAGCAAGACTTGTGACAGAATGGTTTGATGAACATGAAAGTGAAGTTGAACTTCTCCATGGCCTGTAGTCACCATATCCAAATATGCTTGAGCCACATTGGGATATTTTGGAGGAGCAAGTTAGAAAACAGCAGCATCAGGTAGTAACCAAGACACTGTTCTGGAAGAGGAATGGATCAAAATCCACTGTGAAGGACTTGTATCTGTCATCCCTAAGACGAATTGATGCTGTATTTGCCGCCAAAGGAGAGCCGACACCATACCAATAAATGATTGTGGTCTAAAACCAGGTGTTCCAGTTTCATTGTCCAACAAATCAATAGACACCTGTGCTGATGAGCACTTGTGTGAGGGGGTTAAGAGATACCTGACAAACAACTATTTTATTGGTCAAAACTTCTGAAGAGAAAATAGCACACACACTGCC
This sequence comes from Scardinius erythrophthalmus, assembly GCF_964197995.2. Taxonomy (NCBI): domain Eukaryota; kingdom Metazoa; phylum Chordata; class Actinopteri; order Cypriniformes; family Leuciscidae; genus Scardinius; species Scardinius erythrophthalmus. The sequence continues at coordinate 29,326,185 of NC_138234.1, forward strand.
AGTGGGTTCACATCAAAACTGAAGTATACTTAAGGCCTACACTAAGGGGGCTTTCGCACGTTTGCTGCGGTCCGAGCGCGATTGTTCCCGATTCCTCCCGCAGCGTCGGTCTGGTTTCACACTCAACTTGATTCTATCGAACACTGGTGCATTAGCGTTCACCTAACATCATCAGAAACGTGCACGCCGCATGATCGAAAACAGAACGCGGTCAATATATTGTGTTTTTATTAATTTGATGCTATTAAGCGCAGCAAGGTGAACGACACTTGGGTTTACTGTATGTGTGTCGCATGAAAGGTGGCTTTCTGCTGTTTTATTGAACTAAATATACCGTCATCGGCTAAAACGCATGTGCAGGTTATTTTTTTTTTGCTTTCACATTCACGTGAATCGTACCACAGGTCGAGTGCAACTGAACTCAGACCACCTCCTTCAGGTAGTCTTGGGCCTTGTCCCAACCCAGACAGCAACATGGTGTCGGGCCAGATCCGGCCCACATCTGGTACGCGTTGAATCCACATGTACCAGATGTGGCCCGGATCTGGGCCGACACTATGTTGCTGTCTGGGAAACTGCACTTCTTCCCGACAGTCAAAGTGGCATTGTGTCACCAAAGTACGGACTCGTAGGAAGGCCGCGAGTGTTTAGGTGCCATTTGGGACAGGGCCTTGGGTTCGGTACCCTGTTGGGGACCCAGGTTCGCACGACAGTCTTCACATTAGCAATTTTTCATGTGAACCGAGCACCGTTTCGAACTAAACTGCCAGTGTGAAAGCACCCTTAGAATCTTGCTTTTAGCCTTTCTGTGTAAATCTTTGTAAAAAGAAAAGAAGCAAATCCGAGGTGTGTGCACCAGATTCACTGTACATATTTAATGCTACTGAGGATCTGAAGTAATATTACTGCTGAAAAAAACTAATTTTCTACGATCTACTACGATTGTTTTCTTATCTATAATGCAGTCTGCTCCAGAAATCTGCTCCAGATACCCAACTTAGCGACTGGAAATCCCACATGCTTTCCTCAAGGTCAGCCAGCTTTAAACTAAGATGTGAAACGCAAGTGTGCAAAAAATAGGGGAGGTTTCCAAGCACCATTACACCCAGCAGACATAAACCCTAATCGTTAAATCGCTGTACCACAACCCTCCAAATGTCACAGGAATGAAGAGCATTTACACACAGGCAAATCTGCTTGGAAATGAAAGGTGTGTGCTAAAACTAGGGGATGCAAACTCAAGGCAAGTACAGAAAGTGTCCTCTTTTGACGTATGGTCTCACTCCCGCCATGTCTAACTGTGGTTCTGGTTGCGGTTCTGATCAGGCACGTGGTTCTGGGTGGAGGGAAGGAGGTGCGTCACGTGTCCTATGCCTTTGGTCACCCCCTCTCTGAAGAGCAGCTTGGCTCCCACGCGCAAGTACTCGGGGTGCTTCAAGAATCTGAAACACACTACGGCTCTCTCGCCTGTCCGCAGCTCCTCCTAGAAGACAAACACACACACGTGTATACGTGACGATAAGCAAACAGAGCAACACTCTTCAGAACACGGTTTGTGGGTTTGTAAAGGCATGATTCCTTTAGCCTTGTCCACAACCATAAGTTTTCGTTTGAAAATGCATCTTTTTCTCTCCGTTGTGGCCTTCTGCCTACACCGAGATAGCGTGCTTGTCCCACGAAAACTGAGCTTTTTTGTTTCCGTGTTGTAGTGTGGACTATTAAAACGGAGGTGTTTGAAACCGATGACGCATGTTCAGTCATGTGACATATTGAACCGATCGATTCAGCCGGTTATGTGCTATTATGTGCACTTTCACACTGTTTCTAAAGATGTTACTTTGCACACTCTTCATATCGCAGTCCTGCAAAGATGACAGAACATTTACTAGCAATTGCTGTCCTGCGGCAAAACATGAAGTCAGTTGCGTTTTAGACCAAACATATACTGTAATTGTGAGTGAGTTTCGACATAGACGCATCAGTGAATGGTGAGATATTTTGCTAAATAAAATTATCCTGCCAGAAGAATAGCATGAGAATTTTATCATGTCTGTATCATCTTATAAGGTTTTACGCATGAGCAATAAGGTGAATTTAGCATTTTCAGACGTTTCAGTGTGAATGCGAAACTTTTGGAAAATGCTTAAAAAACGCTTGTATGGAAGATATGGAAGCTTGTTTCCGCCACAAAATAATAAAAAAAAAAAAGATAATTGTGACTTTTTATCTCACAATTGCGAGTTTACATCTCGCAATTCTGACTTTATTTCTCAGAATTGCGAGATATAAAGTCAGAATTGCGTGAAATAAAGTCGCAATAGCGTGTTTTGAAGTCAGAATTGCATGAAATAAAGTCACAATTGCGTGTTATAAAGTCAGAATTCTGACTTTTTTTCTCGCAATTGCGACTTTATATCACGCAATTCTGACTTTATATCTCAGAATTCTGACTTTATATCACACAATTGGGAGATATAAAGTCAGAATTGCATGATATAAAGTCGCAATTGCGTGTTATAAAGTCAGAATTGTGAGATATAAACTATTCTAAGTTAAAAAAAAAGTCTGTCTTTTTTTTCTTAGAATTGAACTTTATATCTCACAATTCTGAGAAAATATGTCAGAATTGCGAGATATAAACTCGCAATTATGTGTTATAAAGTCAGAATTGCGTGATATAAAGTCAGAATTGCGAGAAAAAAAGTCAGAATTCTGACTTATAAGAATTATAATTATAAGAATTATAAGATGCAATTGCGACTTTATATCTCGCAATTCTGACTTCATATCTCAGAATTCTGACTTTATTTCACGCAATTCTGACTTTATATCTCGCAATTCTGAGAAATAAAGTCAGAATTGCGAGATGTAAACTCGCAATTGTGAGATAAAAAGTCGCAATTATCTTTTAAAATGTTTTATTCAGTGACATAGACAGACATAGACGCATCAGAGAATGGTGAATAGCATGAGAACTTTATCATGTCTGTATCATCTTATAAGGTTTTTTAGCATTTTCAGACGTTTCAGTGTGAATGCGAAACTTTTGGAAAATGCTTAAAAAACGCTTGTATGGAAGGAGAGCATTTTGAAACGAAAATGCTGTTTTCAAATGTGCGTGGATTTATGTAGACACAGCCTTTATGGGCAATGTTGGTACTGGAGTGGCGATGTCTTGCAGAGTTTAGCCCCAACCCTAATCAAACACACCGGGACAAGCTAATTAATGTTTTAGGATTACTAAACCTGCAAGGTTTGCAAAAAAAAAAAAGCCTACTAACGCTGCGGCAGGGAAGGAGTCCAAAGGCAGCTTTTTTTTTAATGGAGGCTTCACAACTCTGAATAAGCTGCTTTTGTGGGAAAACGGCTTATCAATTAATGAATCGACAGCCCATCAGCTAATCTTCAACATGTTTGTTCTTAAACATTTGTTTTGGATTGATCTATTTTTAGACTTTACACTGAAAAAAATGCTGTTTTATAAGAGAAGTCATTGACAATTGCGTGATAGGTATGATTCGGTTTACGGCACTTCTCATTCATTTCTATGATAAATGCAAACTATGGAAGCTTGTTTCCACCACAGACTAAAAGATTTCAGAAGATAATTGCGAGACAGAATTGTGAGATATAAACTTGCAATTGTGAGAAATTAACTCAGAATTGCATGTTTATATCTCGCAATTCTGACTTTATTTCTCAGAATTGTGCAATATGAACTTGCAATTCGAACTTTTTTTCCTCAGAATTAAGAATTTATATCTCACATATATATCTCTTGCGTGCTTCATAGCACACAATTAGGAGATATAAAGTCAGAATTGCATGATATAGTCGCAATTGCGTGTTATAAAGTCAGAATGGCGAGATATACACATGCAATTCTGAATCGCAAGTTTATTTCTCGCAATTGTAAGTTTAAATCTCACAATTCTGACTTAACACACAATTGCGACTTTATATCACGCAATTCTGAGCTAAAAAGTCAGAATTGTGAGATAAAGTCGCAATTACCTTTTTTATTTTTTATTCTGTGGCGGAAAGAAGCTTCCATAGCAAACAGTGATTGACTGTCGCACAACTCTCAATGAAATTCAATGACGTCAAGGCTGTAATGTGATTAGTTATCAAAGCACATGTGATCCAAGTAAGCCATTACACTTTCTCCAATGGTCGAGCCAAGGAACCTTCTATCTCCCAATAATAAGACCATCTCTGGGTTTTTTTAATCAGGGTTGGAGCTAAACTCTGTAGGACAGCGGCACTCCAGGACAGATGTTACCCATCCCTGCTTTAATGTCAGGAAGCAAACAATCCACACCTTCCCAAGGAGGCACTCCACCGTGGCGGTCTGCCTCACGTTCCCCACATGCACCGTGACCTGGAAACCACGGCGGAAAGTCTTGGCGTGGAACAGGAGGACAATGGCGGCCTCAAACTGCCAGCAAATTGTAGGGTTCATTTTTGGACTCACCATAACCATGCCCTAAAAACATAAACACTCTTTAAAAGAGATCATCGTAGTGAAAGACATCATAAAGATATGACTATGTAACCTCTGTTTGAGATCAGACCTTTCGTAGTAAAGAGCGATCAAAGTTCCCAAGCGCAAGCGTGGCGGCCTGTCCGGCTCTCAGCACGCGGCAGCCGGAGCGATTCCTGTGAATACTGCACACCTTCAACCTCAGGAACCTCCCATCATCCGTGGGACCAACAACCAGCCGGTCTCCTTCACGACACACACCACTGCGTGTGAATGGAAAGTCAATTAACTAGAAGAGGAAGTTTGTCGAGACATGTTGTATATTGATTGGCTTGAAAAAGCCTTGAAGTGTGAAGGTTATATAGGCCTTAAGTTGCGGTCATTTGGCAGATTTTTGCTAATTTGCATTTCAATCGGAATCCATGCGATCTGAGATTTCGCATGAGGGAGAAAGATTCCCGTGTCAACCAACAGAAAGCTGCTTGGTTTGAAAGTGACTTATCTGTGTTTAGCTGTGCTTCACACTTCGCTACACTATTGACAATAGACAATATAGGAAGAGATATTCAATGTTTACAGATTCTAGATTCAGTTTTAAGGCTCTGTTGTGGCTAGGGTGTTCTGGGAGGTTGCTAGAGTGATGTTAAGCAGTTGAAAAGATGTTCAGAGTGGTTGCTAAGGCGTTGCTAAGCAGTTGATAAGAGTGTTCTGGGTGGTTGTGAGAAAGTTATAAGACTGTTGCCGGGGCGTTGCAAATGTGTTTTAGTGCTAGGGCAATGAAGTGTAGTTGCAAAGAACATGCTACAATGGTAAAACATTGTTAGGCAGTAGAACGTTGTTCTGAGTGGTTGCTAAGGGGTTGCTAAGCAGTTGTTAGAGGGTTCTGGGAAGTGTTTTGAGTGGTTGATAAGCTGTTGCTGGGGCGTTGCAAATGTGTTTTGGTGCTAGGGCATTGAAATGTAGGTACAAAGCAGTTGCTACAATGCTAAAACATTGATGGGCAGTAGATAAGTTGTTCTTAATGGCTGCTAGGGTGTTGCTAAGCAGTTGTGATGGTGTTTTGGGTCGTTGTGAGAGAGTTATATGACAGTTGCAAGAGTGTTATGAGTGGTTGCGAATGTGATTAGAGTAATGTGTTCTAAAGTAGTTTCACAGATGTTGCTAGAGTGCTAGGGGATTACTATAGTGTTCAGAATGGTTGCTAGGTCATTAATATGTGGGTATTGCTACAATGCTAAAACATTGCTAGTTAGCCGATAACCTGTTCTTGGCGGTTCCAATGGTGTAGCCATGTGGTTGCTAGGGTTTAAGAAGTTGTTCAGAGTTGTTGCTAGAGCATTGTTAAGCAGTTACTAGGGTGTTCTGGGTGATTGTAAGACAGTAATAAGATGGTTGCAAGAGTGTTCTGGGTGGTTGCTAAGGTGTTGCTGAGGCTAAGCTGTTGCTAGCTAGGGCATTGCTAAATTGTTATGAGTGGTTACAAGGACATTGATAAGTGGTTGCAAGTGTGCTCTCTGGGTGGTTGCTAAGGCATTGCATAAGATTGCGAAGGTGTTCTGAGTGATTATGTGGGCATTGTTATGTGGTTGATAAGCTGCTGCTACAGAGCTAGGGCACAGGTAAAGTGTTACGAGTCATTGCAAGGTCATTGATAAGTGGTTGCAAGTGTGTTCTGGGTGGTTGCAAAGGTGTTGCTAAGGCATTGCTTGGGGTTGCAAAGGTGTTTTGAATGGTTGATATGTGGGTGCCAATTAAGCAGCTGCTTCAATGCTAAAACATTGCTATATTGTATATACGTTGTTCTGTGTGGTTGCTAGGGTGTTAATATGTGGTTGCTAAGGTGTTGCTATGGTTTCATAAAGTGTTCTGAACGGTTGCCAGTGCATTGCTAGGTGGCTGTTACACAGTAATTAAACAGACAGACAGTCGAGATTGACACCACAGATGTGGACTGACCTGTACAGTGTTCCACCAACCACTGTCCCTACGTCAGGAACACTGTAAATCTCATCCACCTGTAAGAACACATCAATTTGACATGAAAGTGACATCTAGAGTTCAGACCACATATGGGTGTTGGTTAGAGTGTGAGTGTACCTGGAACTCCGTGAGCTGCTGCATGAGCTCCTCTTGCTCTTTGCTGTTGCTCAGAGGAGGAAGAATGTTGAAAAAGACCTTCAAAAGGTCCAGATTCTCACCAGATACACTGGAGAGGGTGAAGATGGGCGTCACACTGTGGGGAGAGAGATACGTCATTACACACACACACACACACACACACACACACACACACACAGACACATACACAAACTAATTTTGAACAACTGTGGTATGGTAGATTGTAAGGTACTCATTTTTACATATTTAAATCTTAAAGGTACAGTACTAAAAACAGCCTGTACAATAGTAATGTTCAGAGAGAAGGTGGAAAGTGGTCAGGAATAAGTGGACTTCAGCAATAAACGTGTATAATAACCTGTCTCTTCTCACACACACATGTACCTGGAGGATTGTGCGAACTGCTGTGCCGCAGTGACGGCATCATCAGGGTTGGCCACCACCATGGGGACCTTGTTGCAGCCGGGCTGTTTGAGCACTCGCTCCAGCTGACGGACCGTTTTCTCCACTGTGCTTTTCCCACAGAGGTCCACTTTACTCACCACAATGAATATGGGCACCTTCAGCGCCATCGCCAAACCCAGGTGCTCCCTAGTTGTGCCAGCTGAGAGAATTTTACAGCATGAGAATAATAAACAACTATGTTTATTGAATTTATTGTAAATATTTCATAATTTTGGTTCCACATATTATGGCTTATTCATTAAACATGTTCTCAAACCTCTTTCAAAACTTCTAAATCAGTATATGCATAAATACTAACCAATGCCAGTATTGGCTCCCACCACCAGCATGGCAAAATCTGGACAGTAGCTTGTCAAGCCAAATATGGTGGTCTTCAAGTACTTATAATGACCAGCCAAATCAATAAACGTGATCATCTTAGAGGAACTCTCACAGATCTCCTCCGCTGTACGGGAGTCACTGTAGTTTACAACCTAAAACGATGAAAATTATTTCTCAAAACAACATGTGTATATGCTGGCAAGAAGGAGGTAGTTGAGTTAAATCCCATTTAATGCTCTACTGAAAAAAAAAAATGCACCAGAAATGAAAGTGTACTTGACGGTTTTAAATATTTGTCTCACCTCTCCTTTGCTGTTGAAGCCAAGGATCTCAAAACTGATGCTGGACGTGCGTCCGGTCTGGATCTCGTGCAAATGTCTAAAGAGGTTGAGTCTCGCCCTGCCACGTCCATTATCCAGCTCGCCTTGGGTCAACACTCCCAGCAGAGTAGACTTCCCTGAGTCCACGTTACCCAGAACCGCCACACGAAGATCCAGGAACTACACACACCAATTTAATAATGCATAATACATTACGGACCGTATACACAAAACCAATTTCAACAAAAAAACTGAAAAATATTTATGTGTTTTGGCCGTTCATTTGCACGACAATGGAGTTTTGGGGGCCTGAAAACGCAAACTTTTAAAAACTGCGTTTTTGAAACCGATAACATTATCGAATTTGTGAAAACGGTGACGTCATGCATTGTATTACGTGTTCAGTCTATAGGCGCGTAGTAGTGTTTCTTTACAAAGTGACATCGCCATCTACTGGCCTGGCATGAATACTACAGCATTTTAGTCGTTTTCACGGATCCGTGTGATAGTTTTGACAATGCTGTGTCATATGTGAAAAACGCAAAAGAAAAACTTTTCTGTTTTTAGTAAATGACAAAAAAAATATTTATGATTTTTTTTTTTTATATATATATATAAAACAGGTGTATTTTGTACATGTATGACTAAAATTACAACAACCACAATTCACAATGAAAATTAAATGGAAACTAATTGAGGAGCATCACAAGCTAACCTGCTGGTCATCTGGAACTTTCCTCACGAGAACTTCTGCGATTTTCCGTCGAGCTCTGTCGCAGTCCACCTCCCTCTCTCTCAGAAGTGTGATATCAGCTCCAACCCTGCGCAGAGTCACAGCATCTTACCAAGACATCACAACACACTTGTAAGCCATTTCTAACATGTTGACATTAAAGAATTAAAGAGGCCATATTATGCCCTTTTTCAAAGTCTTGATTTTGTTTTGGGGCTCTACTAGAATGATTGAATGTTAAAAAACACATTTTTCACATATTTGTCATTTTTGCAGCACCTCTTTTCCCAGTCTGTCAGTAACGCTCTGTTTAGTTCCTGTCTTTATGAAGCCCCTCCTTCAGAAAGTGCAGTGTCCTCTGATTGGTCGGTTGGCCCGGTGTGTTGTGATTGGTCAAGTGCTTCAAGCGTGTTTGGGAAATGTCACGCGCCTTACCATAACTACGAGTTTCAACAAACTACTTACAAACTCAACCAGGCAACCCTTTTATTTTCCGTATGACTTGGGCGGGAATTATTTAAATGAAGAATATTGTGACATGTTTGCAAGTGCTGGGTAGATTACTTGACAAAAATTACATGACAAAATTACATGACAAAAATTGTAGTTAGTAATGTAATCCATTACATTACACATTTAAGGTAATATAATCTGACTACTTTTGGATTACTTTTAGATTACTTTTGACCTAACTCATTTACCACATTGATTTGAATAGGATAATATTGTACCATATTGATATAAAAATACAAAGAGTAAGAAATTATATTACATTCTTTGTTATCAACAACATAAATATTACATTACGTCAGAGTTTCCCAGACAGGAGTTTGTGTTTAAATAGCAGGGGGTTCGTGAGTTTAATGAAAAGCTATTAAGTAATTAAATCCTAAAAATATTTAAAATTAAAATAAATATTCTTAAAATAAAATCAATGAAAATAAAACATACTTTTCGGCCATTCTGCGAAGAGTCTTAAGTGATGCTTTCATATCTTCTTCTGTAAGTCCAACCAGCAGACCATTATCCTCCACCCCAATCTGATACACCGCCTCCCCCCGGCCCTCCTGCAGTCGCCATTTCAACTGCGTTGCCAAGTGCTCAAAGCGATACTGCGTGGGGTTTACCAGCTTCAACTGGGTGAAAAAAGACAGGATTGGATGAACCGGGATGATAAAAATCAGAATGAACTTCAATGTCACTTAATCAGATTGTGATTGATTGTAGGGTTTGCATACCTTATATTCAATGTTCCCCTCTTCAGCCTAAAAACATGAAGATATTTTGGGGGGAAAACAATTAATTAAATATAAATTCCTGCAAAAATCAGTTCTTGCACATATTTATTTTTTTACTGGCAAAAACAATAATACCACAAAATAAATAATAACCGCATAAAATGTATTTATTTGAAACTGCATTAAAATAAAGAAATAAGCGTTTTATTATTTGCAAACTATTAATAGTTTGGTCAAATAGATTTGATGAACTATTATCTAACATAATTATTATTATAATACATCCATTCTTGCCTAAAAAGTGTACATTTTGGCCTGTTAATTCTGTCAGGTGCATTGGCCTTCTCTAACCAACTAAAATCATACAATAAAAGTATTATTTACTGTGGTAAACTAGTATTCACTGTCATCAAATAGCAAACAAAATGTAACAAAACAAAACACAGAGAAAACTTCTTACACTTTAAAAATTGCTCTAATATTAATTTATGATCATTTTACAAAAGCATCAATAACTGCACGATATTTTGACGAGAGGTACCAATTTTGTGCATTTAAAATATCACTTGGCACGTTTGCAGTTATAAATATCCTGATTCCCTATAATGTAGAGAACAGGCCTATGTTATATAGGCTACACCAGATTCTGTCTGATATTGTGTTTATTGATACACGTAGGAATCATCTCCACTGGCTAATGTTAGCATGATCCGACATCTAACGTTCCTTTACCTCCGGTGGGAGAAACGGCGGAGGCTCGTTGGCCTTCTTGCCCCTCCGTCTCTTCCCTCTTCTGCCCCTTCTCGTCCGGGATTTCTTCTTTGGTGCGTTTTCTAGCCCGCATTCAGCCGCACTCTGCGGTTTCGCTGCAGACTTGACGCCGCAGTGGTTTGCAACCTGCACATCCATAGCTCGCTCGCATACAAGGGAGATTTAAAAAGCTACGTTGTTAAACTAAAAATTTAAATATATATGTATGTTTTAAAAATGCACTTCTCTGCTATAAACAGAGGCAATGCTTTTCCTTTCATTGAGGTTATTTAGTATTGCACTGGGATACGCGGTCTGGGAGCCATGAGCGCAGCGACATCCTCCTCAGTCGAAGCCCCGCCTCCAACACTCGTCAAACATTCGTCATCCAACCTGTCAAGCACAAACTATCCGTCTGTCAGTTTGTTGGACATTATTTAAGATAGAAGATTAAAAACTGTTTTGGATTCATGAAAAATCGTCATATAACAAATAATATAAAATTAGTTTTGGATGTTACTCAGGATTGATTAGTGATAATGGGTTTATATTAGAGCATCAGTTAATTTTTGATAGCTATTTGATTTTGAAAAAAAAAATTAAAACCCTCTATAAAAATGGTTACTGTTCTACACTGTAAAAAAAAATATTTTCCTGATTTATCACAACTTTTAATCTTTTGTCAAATAAACTCAACTTAATTAATGTGGTTCAGATAACATAATATTTTGAGTTTCTATTTATTAAACCAATCTCTTAGTTGTTTTAACTCAATTTTGTAATTTCAAGGAACTCAAAATTTTAAATCAACCAGGTAACTTACTTTTTTTTAAGTTAAACGAACAGTTTTTTGTTTTTTTTTTCAGTGTATTAAGTTACTAAATGGTGTATACAGTAGATTCAGTATTACTAGAGGAATTAGGCAGGGGTGTCCTGTCTCCCATACCTCTTTTTATTAGTAAGTCAGCTTCTTTCTTCTCATATTAAATCAAGGCCAATGAAAGGTATCGCTGATAGAGAAATTAAAATAACCCAATTAGCTGATGACACTACACTCTTCATTCAAAACGAAAACTAAATTTCTGTGGCCACTGAATTAATCTGCGAATTTTCAAGGGCATGGTGTATACTTAAATTTGGCTAAATGTGAGCTTTTGGCCATCAGTTCATGTTCTGAAGCTTCTTAAGATATTCCCTTAACAAAATGGGAATAGTCATTACTAAAGATCAGCACAAAAGGTGTTTACTAAATTTCAATCTTGTTGAAAAAACAAAAAGGAAATTTTAAGCAATGGCTTATGAGAGATCTTTTTTTAAGGGGAAGAGATCTATAACAAAGGCTGAGGGTATTTCCAGACTATAGCATTGGCTTTGCATCTTAACAAAAAAAAAAAAAATTGTAAAGAGATTGATAAAATTCGGTTTGAATTTCAAATTTCATCACCAGTCCTTTTTATCATGGTTCTTGATTTTCAAGCACAACTTTTCACCACATAAGTATTATATATGGAATAATAAGGATATATAAACGTAAATCATTGTTTCTTTTCACTTATAGTGAGTTTTTTGGCACATTATAAGATTCTTGTAACACCAGGGGACTATGCAAAAGTTTTTGATGCAATATCTCCTGAAATCTGTATGCCGTTTAGACATCAGAAAATACTTAATATTCAACAATCCTCATCTACTATAGTAAGTTCTTATGTAGGTAGTATTTGTTTTTCCCCTAACTCACAAAACAGATCCATAAGAGCGTTATTTCAAAGAAACAATGTGTCGTTGCCTTATATTTACTCATACTGGAATCAATTGACAGAGAATATTGTGTGGAAAAAGGTTTGGCTTACACCTAATTAATATTTAATTACAATTTGACCATTTTGGCAAAATGTGAGTTTATCACAAAGAACATTGATGACCAATTTGTGTTTTGGAAACATCTTTGGTCTTTTGGAGAATTATAGAGACAAGCACAGTCAGGTTTATAGAATACATTTTATTCTATTAATGGCAAAATTCCATGTTCACAAAATGTAAATTTTCCTGTCAAAACCCCTGTTTTATATCATTTAAGAAAGAAATGGAGCTTTATATTGACTCAATTCATTTTTCTATGAAGCAAAAAGCAGTTAAAACATGTAGATCTACATTAACCACCCTAGTGTGCAACTCTGTTACTTTTGTTGTATTTTCTTACTGTACTATTTGTAACGTGATTTTTTTTGTTAAAAAAAAATATATATATATAATATATATATATATATATATATATATATATATATATATATATATATATATATATATATATATATTCAAATATATATATATCCTAGTGTATCTATCCAGGCCTATATAGACAATTATTGTTATGTCTGTCCATCTATCGAAGTTTATATCGTTATGTGTGTCTATATATAGTCGTTATATACCCAGGTCCTGCAGGAGGCGCAATAATATCGTTTTTCACGTCTCTCCAAATGAATGATTAATTTTATAGTTTCTGTGGTCATTCACAAATCGAACTTTGTGCTCCCATTAAGAATCATATAATGATTATGGCATTTCTACAGCCAGAAATAAAGGCATGTAATTAGTCCAGAAACTTCTCAGCTATTCATAGCATGTGGTTGTCCTGAGTGAAGCCCACAAGAGAGCAGAGGTGCACAGACGGAAAATCTCTCGTGAGAACTAGACTCGTGGTTGAAAACATGTTGCTTTCATGGCCTTTAGGGAAACATCACTACTGCGATTTCTCAAAGGCTGCCATTCTTATGCATTTAAAGATAGATCATTTGGGATGAAAAACAAAACAATTCAGAATCAATGAAAAGTCATTTTAACAAACAATATAATTAAGTGGTTGGCAAAAAAAGAGTGTCTTTAAAGTGATTTTATTAAAAGCCTCTTTCAAGAAACACACAAAGCAACAACAACAGTAGGCTATGACATTTAGATGACCTGTACAATAAGGGTTCTCAAATCATGCATCCGTTACATTACAATGTCATAGCAACAAGTTCATTATCATAATCAGCTTCATCAATGGCATTAACCTTACACATTACCAAAGAGATGACTCATATAAATCACACTTAATTCTGTTTTTGGGTTCTATACGCTCTCAAACCCAAATTAGACTAGTAAAATTGAACAACAATGGCTATAAAATAAAGGCAGCACATATCATTCACTTCTACGGCACGAAAAATTATTATTAATAATAAAAAAAATAAAAATAAAAAACATCAGACACTGATATTTGAGCATGTAACCTCCAGTATACCTTCATCCTTACCTTTTTAAACATAATCTCTTGTCTGTGCCGTGATGGTCCCTGGTGGCTACATCCCAGAAAACACAAGCCCTATTGCATGAAATGTAGGCCACATATTATCATAGTGCTAAGCTACCTCTTTAGGAGAAACCATCTTGCATTGTTTCACACCATAGCAACATCTATTTTCTAACATTACGGATATAAAGGTAAACAAAGACTTGGCTGTTTGTGGAAAGGGAACAACATTATGGTCGAACAGAGCAGCTAAATGCAACACATGCTTCGATATTAGATATATTACTGTACATATGAACCAAACGTGGCGCCCATCGTGGGGCAGCACCAGGGATAAGTTAACAACATGAATTATTTCAGACCTGGGATAAATGTTTGATGACTTTGAAAAAGAAAATAAAGAGTTCACATTAATGTTTGGAAGCCGGTAAAACAAAGCAGTTTAAAGTTTTTAAAAAGTTCATATAAACACACACACACACACACACTCACATTCTAAAAATAATAAAAATTGTCAATATTTGTAAATAATTTTGGGAAAAACTATTAAAAAAAGCCATATTTTTCTAAGGTTCATTTCTCCCTAAAGGCACAGTGATAGAGTAAAAGTGCTCCATTAGAGGATGGCTATATGACTACAAGTGGAACTTAATTGTGTTCTATAATTAAAACGTATAATGAGGTTTGCCTTTGCCCTCCGGAAGGACAATTTATCATCCTTCAGTACAACCAAGTTAGTAGCTGCCATAAACTGTGTGTTAACCTGTTTCTTTAGGCCTGATTCTAATATTGCTTGCTGGATTGCCCCCCAAAATAAGCCTGTGAAAAGATTCCCACAAAATTCTAAAATAATAAAGTTACCATAACGCAACTAAACCATTTAGCTTGTTTAAAATATTAAATTCATTCCCCTCAAAAGTTTTCATCACGTACTCGCTTTCTTGTATTTTCAAACCTTTCTTCAGCGAAACATAAAAGAAGGTATTCAGCAGAATGTCCAAGCTGCTCTTTATTTCTTATAATGAAAGTGAATGGGGACCAAGGCTGTCAAGCAAACTTTTCTAAAACAGATTTTTAAGGAATCACTTCACACTAAGCTATCGGATGCCTTCATACAACAAGGAATACAGCGCGTGAGTCATTGGTTCATTTTGGAGTTTTACAGCTGCTGTTCCCCATCCACTTTCTTTGTATGGAAAATAGCATCAACATTCTGGTATGAGTTTGGAACAACATGATGGTGAGTAAATGATGACAGAATGTAATTTTTGTGGATTAACTATTCCTTTAACCTTTGTAACTACACTCTACAACCAAAGTGGAATAGACATGAGCGGTGTCTCTGCTCATAGATATATATACGTGGATGCCACATTCGACCGCTCCAGAGACGACGCGCCTGCCATCGGATAACGGTCAGCGTGTCGTTAATTACAGTAAGAATCAATGATGCCACAACATTGTGCAGCTTCTAGTTGCAAGAACCTTTCACAGGTGAGAATGTGCTGGTTGTGTTTTTATATGTATCAACTCAAGTTAATCCAAGGTTAACTGTTCAATGTTTTGTTGTATTAGTGTATTGTGTTAGTTTAGCAGAATTATCTGCTGAAGTCTATTGCAGACCAAACATGCTTCTAACTATGGTTGCAGACGCTCAGTTAACTTGCTCTCGAATGTTCACGGACCGGCTTTGACCGTTTCAATATGGCGGACGGCTTAAGTATAGCGGCCCATAGAAACAGCCGCTAATGGGGCATCTATGCATGTATATCTATGTATCTGCTACCGATGCACAGATATCGTTTTCAGAACTAGACTGATAGATATCTAGGTTGATATGATTGGACCAATACCAATATCGGTACAGACACATCCCAAGCACCTACTAACTAAACAAGCTAGCTTTATCCCAGGTCTGTATCGGCAATCTAGCACCTGGTCGGACCTGATGACAAGCTCGCCAGCACAACACTCGCCATGAACATGGTCCCGGACTGTATCGTTTGAGAGTGCGAAAGAAGGCAATCTGTTATATTTGGTAGGTTTGAGACCCACTTACTCTAAAAGTCTCTAAAATGGCATTTGAACTCCTTCAATCAAGTTCTGAGAGAAGTTACCTCTGGTTACCAACCCCCCAGAAAATACAGTAACTATTACTTGAAACACAAACTATTGTAGTCAGAAGGCAATTATGAGAAGGAACTTCTCCAATAAGGAAAGTGGGTTGTTGAGTGTGTGGAAGGCTTAACGTACAGTACCACACATTAGATGCAGTCCTCAGCATTCACACTTGAGTCAGTTTAGAGTCTCGGCAGACATCTGGATCAAAGCGTTCAAGTGGAAGGAAATAACTTAACTGTCCTCAGGATTTCGCAGCTTGGTGCATATAAATACAGTCACGTCTACGCCCAGGTGATCTAGTGAGCGCAATGATGACATGGGTTCTTCATGAGCAATGGTTCTTCGTAAGCAAAGGAGACAGTTGGCGAGATCAATGCACGGGTTGGATGCCTAAATAGGCATATTGCCACAATAAGTGTTATCTAACAAGTGCGTGTGCAGATACACGATCTTCACCCACACTGGCTGAACTTCCAAAGCAGGAGTGAAGCATCTTGTGGTCGGTATCCTAATAACAATGCACCTCAAAAGATTAAAAAAAAAAAACGTCTCGAGTCCAAGAAAGCTGTTGAGATCAACATTTCTTGGGTGGATTCTGAACTTTAGGTCTGGAGATATGGGAATGGCGGTCTCTACAGCACTGGTGGTGACAAGACAAGGTGCAATTACTGGGCAAAAAGGCTGTGGAAAGACAGGATCACTGGGGAAAAAAAAGAGGGGGAAGAAAGGCATGAAGTACTACAAAACCATCATATATATCATGCTGTTTAAAAAGTATAGGTCAAGGGAAGCAACCCTGCCTTTAAGTATTACTTCAATATTTCTTAATTTCACCAAAAATACATTTTTAATTTCAATTACGGCAACTATTTTAGGGTGCGTTAATATCATTATGGCAAGTTCTCATGGGGTTAAGTGGGCAGATATTTTGGCTGTTGGCATTTAGGGGGGGACTTTCAAGAGGCAGCTGTGGTGGGAGTGGGTGGGTTGTCAGCCTGGCAAGGGGAGGAGGGTTCAGAACCCGCTCCAGAATGGCAGAATTCCTTGATGGTGACTGTGAGAAGGTTTGTGGTGACGTCAGTCACCACTACATTGGCACAGCTGGGTGCCATTTCAGGGTGCCAATCGGGGTCCCCCTCTTTTGGCACCCTGTTTTCCTCATGAAGTGGAGCAGTATTGCGGTCACTAACCTGGCTGACCGAGGCTTGACCCGGCTGGGTTCGATGCCGAAGGTTCCGTTTTCGGCCCCGAGAAGTGGTGAGATTCGGAGAGCCCTGGTCTTCGTCTTCAAGAGAGGATGATGGGGAGGACGAATAGGAGGGTGAGGAAGGGAGGAATGGCGTCTGGCTGGAATTTGGGTGAGGTTTGGAGGCATCTCGGGAACGTGATGAGGCTGGGGAGCCCAATTTAGTTGAAGTAGGGGCTTCAGGTTGGGTCAGTTGTTTCTGAGATGAAGGGGAGCTGCCATTAGACCCACTGGAGCTGGATGGAGAAAGTGAAGGCTGGTACTGAGGAGAGGAATGGCAACCACAGGTGCTTCCACCTTGATTGGCTCCAGTATTGGACCCTTCATTGGCCATGGAGGACATTGGCCCACAGGGGTGAAGCCCGAATGGCTGGCCATACATTGGGAAGCCCAACATCTTCATAGGATGCTGGAATGGCCTATAAGGCATGTCCCCATGCTTTTTCCCAATGATGCGATTCCTGGATGGGACTTTCGCCCGCCCCGTGTACGACTGCGCTGGCCTTCTACTAGCTACTCCACCATTTTCAGCTTTGTCAATGACCTTCAGGTTCAAGATTATGCGTCCCCGCTTAACCTCCCGAGGTTTTACCCTGCGGTTGAGTATGCGGACAGTTTCGGAGAATGGGGAGATGGGAGGACGGGGCGAAGATGTGGATCCTGTTGGGTCAGCCAGAGGGTCGGGTCGTGGCAAAGGTCTTCGAGACATTCTATGACAACGATGGATGTCTTTCTTCAGTTTATGAGCAGCAGCGAGAGAGTGCACTCTGGGGGTTGGAGCGGTAGAGTAGGAAGAGGATGGTGAAGGCTGAGGAGCAGCTGAACTAGCAGAAGAGGAAGAGGTGGGAGGCTTCGCAGTGGTGCGAGGTGGAGTGCGTCTGGGATTTGAGATTCGAGGTCTATCACCCGCCTGTGCCCGTGCCTAGACAAGCAAAAAGCAAATATGACCGAGAAGTACTAAAATATCAAACAGGAAGTTGTACGTTTTGAAACACTCAAGGCATTAACTTGTATTAAAACATTTAAAACAAAAAAAGCATATATTTCTAAGAACATTTTAAGAAAACTCAAACCTTTAGTACAAAGTTTTTTGGTTTAGGTCCACGTTTCTTTGGGCCGTGAAGTTCCTGCTCCCGCTCCCTATGAAATATGGGACAGCACCATTTAAGCCAAGGAAAATATGACATCACTTTAGTGTCAAGCCTAAACCATAACAATCAAAATGAAAGCCTTTGAAGTGTAATACAAATCTTCTTTGTTTAAAAATTCATCATAGAGGCTAGTTTCCAGACTGACTGGCAGCAAAAAGCTGCAAAAATAAAGCAAGAAAAGAAAAAGAATGAATGTAAACAATCTTTACTTAGCGCTTACATTGAAAATAAGAACTGATGGGACATATGTACACACTGTATATAGAATAAATATTTTGATTCTATACATTTTTATAACTTTACTTCATTTTAGAATTTAGGTTTTAAGAGGTAAAGGCAAGTCTTTAAGTGACACTCACTTTTGCTCAAAGGCCGCGATGAGACGATCATCCAGGATGTTCTCCTCTGGTTCCCATGTGCTGTGTCTATATTGCAAAACATTTGAATCTTTAAAATGGTGATGGGTACAAGGTTTAAAGGTCCAAGATTTCCCCATCAAGATTTCAGTTTAAAAAAAACTGATGTATTTATTAGAGATGCACCGATACTACATTTCTCTGCCGAAACCGATAGCCGACTATTCAGAATGATATCTGCCGACAGTTTGATCTACTCTCCCAAATAATGGTGCAAAATATAAAGGGAATCCTCTCATTTGGTACATTACTATATTATTAGAGGTGAAAATTAACAACAGAGCTTTTATATTTAACTGGTATTGATTTTCAGATATAATAATCACACTCAAATAAAAACTGAAGTGTTTGTATGCAACTCAGTTGCACATAAGTTAGTTTTCATGAACACTTGTCTTCATGACAAATGTAATCAAGCATACATGTATAATTAACAGTAAATAAGCTCCTCTATTTAATTTAATAATAAGCTCCTGTTTTATAGCATTGGATAACTTTTCTGAGGTAAGTGCTAGGGCTGGGTATCGATTCAGATGTCCCAATTCGGTTCGATTTCGATTTTAAAGCTCTCAATTCGGTTCGATTTCGATTCTAAATTCGATTTTGATTCCCGATTCAACTCAATGAATATAGATTTAATGCAAACCCTATATTTATTAAAAAGAACAGTGAACATAAGTTTACAAGTGGTTAATTAATAAAAAGAAATTAAGAGCCACAAACCTGTATATTAAACTCTTTTTTATTTTAGGTACACTTGGGTACATTAAAACAGAACCCAACTCTATATTTCAAATGCATACAATGAATAGACAGGATTTTGATGCAAGATGAAAAATTGATGCTGAAAATTGGACAAGTCAGAACAAACAGGATCAGGTTATTTTATGTTTAAGATAAAACAAACATAAAATCTCACAGCATTCGCTGTAACATGGAGGCTGCAAGCCTATGAACAGTGTAGGAAAACTAATACTGGCTTTTGGTAGCCTGGGAAAACCCAGACAACTTCCGGCAAATTTAGATTTGCTCTGCAAGTAGTCTGGCAAAGAGCTCATTCAAGCCCATTTCTAATCCGTCGAAATCGCGGCACCAATCAGAAACGTTGAGGCGGGCTTTACCAGAGACAATTACACAATGACGATCGCTCTGATTGGTTTTAGGTCTATCCAATTGCGCCCAGAGGCATTTGAGCGACGTCTGTTGGTGAAGCGCATCAACTTTTAAATGCATTATTATATTCAAATTGTAAACACACGAGGACAGTCTCCATGAAAGACCCACTGGCAGATGAACGTGCTACTACATTTCTCTCCGAAACGGTAGGAAATTAAATTAGATTTAATAGAGGATTTTAACTGTGACAAGATGATTGACAGGGCATTTTACGTGACAGGATGCACGCGACAGATCCGTCTGATAAAGATGACGAAGTAGTATGTCCCAAAGCTTGCCTACTTTTTTGCTACACATTCAAAAGTAAATACCTTTTCTTCACAAAAAGAGTAGATACTTTTATGGCGTAGCGTAACTTAGGACGCAGCATATGGCTTTACACGATGACGATCGCTCTGATTGGTTTTAGGTCTATCCAATTGCGCCCAGAGGCATTTGAGCGACGTCCGTTGGTGACGCCCCTTTGGAAATGAGTTATTAATGAAGCTTTGCCAGACCATAACTCAGTTACTACTGAGAATGGTCTGGTTTTAACTTGTTTTTGGGTGATAGATAAATAAATATGGAAAAAAAATGAGATTTTGAATCGACCATATTTTAAAAAACAATTAATCGAAAAAAAAAAATAATAATTGCCCAGGCCTAGTAAGTGCATCCCTAGTAAATGGACAGAATTTAAAAGCTAAGACTTTGTTGCAATTATTGGATGGGGGCGAGCTACAAATGATGTTTGGTGTAGGGAAAAACTGAAGACCTGGCAACCCTGGCTTGAACAATGGGTAATTTATAGGGTCAAATAGAGCCTGTTTTAACATAGCTATTTTTAAACTGTTAATGCGTTATTCTCGCGTTAACTTGCCCTAAATTCAACACAAGATTTTCTTCCCACACAGTATGGGTTGCAGTCTGAACACACGCCCCCTTTTGATTGACACGATATAATCCTGATCAGCCGATGGTGAAAATAATTACTTTATTATTGCTTATTGCTTAAATCGTTGCATCTCTTATTTATATATATATATATATATATATATATATATATATATGTGTTTTTTTTGTTTTTTTTTGTTACAGATCCTTTAAATAGTGCTGTGGTGTGACAAATGAATAAAAAAAAAAATAATAATTTATACATACATTTGTATACATAGCTCTTAATTTCTATCAGTCCATCAAGAATGCATGCATTATAATAAAAACGAATACATTTTCTTAAAATAGTTTTAGAAGTAGTATATCATGTCAGAACACTACTTGACCTTTTTAAGCTACCCAAATGACACTTCTGCGATAAGGCCTAATTCTCGATGCATGCAAAAGAAAGAAAGTCCCTTTCCATCCAAACAACAGAAAAGGTTAAAAAACAGTTTGCATTGCAACTCTAAGTGAAATTATATCCATTGCAATATTTATATATTTTACACACTTACTTTAGAGCCCAACCTTTCCATTTCACCAGGTACTCGATATGACCCTGCAAACAGAAAGACAACGGAAAATCCTCTTTATTTAACTCTAACTAAAGAATTATTTGATTTTTGGGGGTCACTGGGTCAGTAAAGTGTGTTAGTCTCAATTTAACCTAATACAAGCACAACCAACACTTAGACCATGTGGCATGACACCGTGCAGTATTTAAACTACTCGATCCTCCTGCATTGTTGAGATTTTTGAATCTTGGGTCAGCCAGCATGCATTGATTTTGTCATGGACTCAAGCCAGACACTTTGTCCCTTTTTAGACTCCCCCTGCTGCTCTTTTAGCGGGCTGTTGTCAGTTCCCAGCACAGCACAACCCAATTTTACAACATAAACTCAAGTCGCATATCCAAATGACCCGCATTCGACTTGTTATTTCCAATCTGACAATGTAAATAAACGCACTGGGTCGCTAAACAGGGAAACATCTGCAAGTAGGCCTCCCCCCTCTTGTCATTGCAGGCGCCTTGAAGCTCCGCATCGCGAAACAAATGAAAGACGAACCCCCCTCTGTGTACTTTGCGTCGTAAAAAAACACCCCCAGCCACCCTAAACCTATTTTTTTCTTACTTACTTTCCTAACGCGGCTTTTCAGGATGGATTCCGCGGCGAAAACCCGGTCTCCGGTCGCCGACAGCTCCTGCTCCATCTTTTAGTGCGCGCGCTCCAGACGGTTCTGTCTCGCGGCACTTCACTTTACAAAATCTGTGACAGCAACAAAACCCCGCGCTGTCACGTGATCCGGGTCAACTAGCCCCGGTAGTCCTGGAAACGGCTCGAGAAGTAGTAAAATATTAGAACATTTCCTCATAATATATTTCTTGATATATAGGATAAAATATTAAACTAAATTTAAAAAAATGTAAATCACAATCGTTGGTTTCCTATATCACAATAACAGAATGTTGAATTATTAAAGTCA
Source organism: Scardinius erythrophthalmus (assembly GCF_964197995.2). Lineage (NCBI taxonomy): Eukaryota > Metazoa > Chordata > Actinopteri > Cypriniformes > Leuciscidae > Scardinius > Scardinius erythrophthalmus. Next base: position 29,348,421 of record NC_138234.1, read on the forward strand.
CCATAAAATAAAAAAATAACAATTCTTGTTTTTAATGAAATATTCCAGTATTTTATATCTTTAATTCACCTCCCACTTGCACAGACGTCTTCGAGAAGCTGTTTCACTCGGATACACCTCACAATAGGGAAGAAAAGACTATCGCAACTTCTGTTTAATGCCTTCCTGCAAAAAAAATTAAATTAAAAATTATATCTATGTGAAATATTAGTCCAGATTCAGACCCCATCATAGAACAGAAACTGCGCTTGTTAAAATTACAGATTCAAGACTTACTTCTAGCTGTTCCGGCCATTGATGTATCTCAATACTAGTTTTATTTCAGCTCAGTGCTGCGTTCGACACTATAGATCATGACATACTCTTTAATCTACAACAAAATTACATTGGTATTAAGGTGATTTAGATCATACCTTTCAGACCATTACCATTTTGTTTATCTGTGAATTATCCAAGTTAAAGTCTGTATATTATGGAGTGCCACAAGGGTCAGTGTTAGGCCCTCAGCTATTTTCAATATACATGCTGCCACTTGGTAATATTATTAACCATGGAAACATGGAATTAGTTTCCACTGTTATGACGATGATACGACCAGAAGAAATCTAAATTATTCAAGTTGACTGAATGTGCTAAAGATATAAAATATTGGATGACCAGTCATTTTCTTCAATTAAATTCAGATAATACTGAGGTATTACTCATTGGACAAAAAAACGGTACACAGAATCCCTTAAAATGCCATTTGCATTTTGAAGGATGTACTGTTACTTCACCCTTTTCAGTTAAAGACCTGGGAGTTATATTAGACAACAACTTGTCTTTCGAAAATCATATTTCATATGTTACAAAAACAGCCTTCTTCCACCTCAGAAACATTGCTAAGCTCCGGAACATGCTTTCTGTTTCTGATGCAGAAAAGTTAGTTCAATGCATTGGATGTAATGCATTGTCCTGCATCCTCAAAACACAAGCTACAATTAGTCCAAAATGCAGCTGCAAGAGTTCTTACTAGATCAAGTAAATATAATCATATAACACCAATTTTATCATCTCTACACTGGCTACAAGTTCTGAATCAATTATAAAGTATTGCTACTGACCTATTAGGCCCTAAATGATTTAGCTCCTGTGTATTTAACTGATCTTCTATCGCCTTACAATCCATCATGTTCTTTAAGGTCACAAAACTCTTGTAGGGTATAGTCCACTAAAGGAGGGAGAGCGTTTTTGCTTTTGGCTCCTAAACTCTGGAATAGCCTTCCTGATAATGTTCGGGGCTCAGACTCAGTTTACCAGTTTAAAGGAACACTCCGACTTTTTGGGACTTTAGCTTATTCACAGTATCCCCCAGAGTTAGATAAGTCCATACATACCTTTTTCATTTCTGTGTGTTCTGTAAGTGTTATTTGACGCACCCACCGCTAGCCTAGCTTAGCACAAAGACTGGATGTAAATGGATAAAGTAGCATACTAATCTAGAAAATCTAGATTAAAGACACATCTCTTTAGCCAAGGATTCATATAATCTCCTAACCTTATTCAGTTATATCAGATCAAATGCACATGATTATCTTTTGCTGGAAATGTTATGAAATGTCATTTTCCATTTGCTTTTCTGTTTTATCACGGGATGCCCATCCTGAGGTAACTGAGTATGTCAGCTCCAGTTTGGATCCAGTCTCTTATGAAGACTTCTAGATTATGTAAAGAGATGGTGCCAACCCCTGCAAAGACTTGAGGTGACACCAACTCTAGATCAACATACAAAACTGCCAAATGTTCTATATATTATATGTATATGTAACATATATGTATATGTTAGTGAACTGCATGATTATCTTAAAACTGTACATTTCTGATAAATGGACATTAGTCTACTTGGACACAGACACCTCTGATAATAACAAATTACTCTAAATTGTAATGTAGAAACATGCATTTTCTGTAAAGCTGCTTTGAAACTATATGTATTGTGAAAAGAGCTACACAATTAAATGTGAATTGAATTTAATAATTTTGCTACTTTGGTTTGAGCAGACAAAAAACTAACCTCTCCAGAACGTTGTTGCAGGGAGTTTTTTTTTGTGACAACTTTAAAGGGAACCTCTCCAGAACGGTCCCTACAGGTTATTTTTTAGGTCTTATTTTTCCAACAATGATATGTGTTACTCCAAATACAGCATACAGGGCAATTAAATAAAGGGCTGTTTGATTATTTTAAAAGTCTTGCTCGTATATCCCTTATTAAATATTTAATGTGCGTGAATCCTGAATGGGGTGCATTTTGTCGAAGGGAAACGCCCCCTCGCCCTTATTGGCTGGAATCGCGGCTGCGCGCTGGAAACTCGGAAGCTTATTGGCTCTTGCGTCTGTCAGACAATCTTACTCAAGGTTGGTTGTCATGCAGTGATTGTTGATGTCCTATCAAAAGTCAACGATCTGAGGCTTCCCAGTACATCAATAACCGTTCGGGATAATGAAATAGCGCAAAGGTAAGGCGTTAAGCGTGGGCTACGATTTAACAAATGACTAAGAGGTTTTATATTTTAGTGAGGATTAATGCACACTTGTGACGTTTATTTTAAAACGAGTGCTGACTGTTGGTGTGGCTGATCAAAGTCTCGTGCACGGATGACAGTCATCTACATTGTTACTTTTTGACTGTTAAACTGGTTTGTGGCATGTAGTTTTGACTAGCAAGTTTTGTGGGGATTATTTTTTTTTTGCTACTTGCTAGTGATTGTGAAAAGCCAACGATTAAACTGCGAGCTGTCAAATGCTAACAGTTTCGGTTGCGAGATGACTGAATTGACTGCACGCGAATAAACTAACGTTATTAGTTTTATCAAACCAGTCAATGCAGATTGCTGTGTCTGCAGTTAACTTACTCATAACTAATCTTGTTTCATCTTGCTTTAGCCACGACACACACACACACACACACACACACACACACACACACACATATATATATATATATATATATATATATATATATATATATATATATATATATATACACTGTATATATATATAAACCTGAGCATTTTCAAACCAACCTCCTATAAAAAGTCTGATAATAAACATTAAATCAACCTTTGAAAAATTCGTTGGTCAGATAAACTGAGAACCCTTATCAGAGCATCATCACCTCTCTTCCCTCAGCTCACCATGCAGTTCCTGGGCCGTATATTTGACACGGTGAGCTCCGTGTCAAACCTGTTCTCCAACCCGTACCGTGTGAGGGATGTGCAGCTGTCGGAATATAATGGGAAAGTTCTATTGAGACAGGAGGGGCGGCTGGTCCTGTACAGGAACCAACAGAGCCAGTCGTGGGACTGCCTGCTTCTCTGCCCTGAGTCTTCCTCTGTGGCCCTCAGGTGAGACCCTTTAGTCAAGATATTCACAATATACACTCAATAAATTGATTTCCTATAAAAGTCTTGTGGTTTCATAGTGGTCTTGCAAAAACTCCCATATTGCTTCAGACTCCCAGTCTGTCGAATTGATTTGCTTTCCCATCAGCGCATGACTGTAACCAGCAGTGGGAAGCCTTGGCCACAAAGAACCATTGTGGATCCAGGCTCTTGTTAAAGGGGTGGTTGATTATGCTTTCACTTTTCTGACTTTAGTTAGTGTGTAATGTTGCTGTTTGAGCATAAACAACATCTGCAAAGTTACGACACTCAAAGTTCAAAGCAAAGGGAGATATTTGCTTTTAAAGATATTGCTTTTTAAGGACTACAACAAACGGCTGGTAGGAACTACACGACATTCCTCCAGGCTTAAGCCTGTTTTATACTTCTGCGTCGGACCTACGCCGGAGCCTCTACGCTGTAGGCAACGCGTTGGTTTTCATTTATACTTCTGCGACGTTGTCCGCGTTGACGCGCGCAGAGGGAGCATGTGAAACCCGAGGGAGGGGTTCTAGCAGACCAATCACAGCGCTTGTGTCCACATAGAGTTGACGCGTTGTTACATTTTTGGAGAGGTGCACGTCAGGGCACGCCGAAGGGTACACGCGCTACACACAGCCTACGACGTAGCTACGGCGTGAGTTCGACGCAGAAGTATAAAACAGGCTTTAGTGACATCACCAACCCTAAAATTTACATAAACCCCGCCCCCGGACACGATTTATAGATTATCAAGACAGAATATGCTAATCAATGACTAGAAGATAACTACACATAAATTCATCAACTAACCTTTCAGAAATGTCCTGTTGCTTCTACATGTTGTCACTTCTTCTTGAGTCTCGTCTCCATCATTGTCTGAATCCGGTTTGAACATAAAAAGCTAAAAGTTTTCGAAATTGTGAGTGCAAGCTGTTGAAGCTCCGCCCCCTGTGCCGGGAGCAGCTGCTCATTTGCATTTAAAGGAACAGACACAAAACGGTGCATTTTTGCTCACCCTCAAAAAGTGACAATTGCAACATGCTATATAAAAATATCTGTGGGGTATTTTGAGCTAAAACTTCACATACACACTCTGGGAACATCAAAGACTTACTTTACATCTTGTGAAAAGGGCATTATACCATCCCTTTTGATAACGCCTCCCCCCTGAATATAGCGTTTCATTGTCATCAACCACAATTTCATTAGCCTGTCATATGTGGGTTTCAAGAACGAAAGGAATTGGGATTTTGTTGTCTTTGTGCTCAGGTTGTTCCAGGTATCTTCAGAGGCAGATGCCATGAACTGGTTTCCTCAGTACACCCTCAAACTCCGCCCGTTTTATGAGATGCTCCGCCCACCTTTGAAACCCGAGATGCTCCAGCCAATCGTGGACTGTGTGCGGAATCACCCCGACTATAGCTCGGCTCACGTCGCTGTGGATATCGGACTGAGAGACTGTCTCAAGCACAATTACATTTTGAGGTGAGAAATCAAGAGAAAGACTACATAGTAGTAGTACATAGTACTAATTCATAGTACTATTCATCCGAATTCATAGTACTCATAAAACAGCAGGCGAAAAGTACCCGGATGAATTACCACTTCCAGCGAGAATCTGAAGTGTGATACATACGATGGACACTTTACTATCCCATGAGGCCACGGGAGAGGATTTATAAATGGCAGTGAAGCGACCAATTTGCCAATTTTAAATAAAAAAGAAGATTTTTTTAAATTTAAATATCTAAATGTATTTAAATCTAAATAATATAATTTAAATGGAAATATATAGATAATAATATAGGCTATATTTATTTATCAAATAGTATGATTTTTTTTTAATAAAATGCATATAATTAAAATAAATATTTATATTTAATATGTTAATATTATTTATATTTAGCATATTTTTATTCACCAAATCAGCAATATAAATGTCATCTGATACTGTAGGTAGTAGTGACATTTTATGTGTGCAATTTCTAGGGCTGTAATCAACCAAAGAAAATCTTGGTCGACTAAAGTCCTGAAATTTTCGAATAAAAATGACGTTAGGGAAAAAAAACGTTAAGTTAATTAGCTGCGCACTGTGCGCAGTACTTGGGAGCCTTGTTGTCCGCCTAAATGAATTATAAATAAACATAAAAAACTAGTAGGCTATTTGCAGTATATTAAATCGTTTTTGTCCTTATTATTTTGCACTGAAATGAGTCTGACACACGAGTCTGTCGGCTCTGACAGCGTTGCATCACGTGCACCTGCGCGCAATATCAGAGCCTATGATTTCCGAAAATAGTACTATGTTGTCAACTAGTGATATCATCACAAGAACTTTTGAGGAATATGCAACATAATTTAGACAATTGTTTTTGTCATGTATTATAATAACTGACAGACACTATCATTTCATTGCAGCTCGCACAGAGCGAGGCTGAACATAGGAGCTCAGCTTCGCGGCTGAGACACGAATAGACTATTAACTTAAAGCTTTTACTCTTAAACACAAAAGGCACGTCCACTATAATAAAAAAATAATGTTTATTAAACAAACCAGATCAAGTAATAATATTCAGCAAACCTTCTAGTTGCCTACTTTCTTCAATCTGTCTGTCTCTCTTCTCCAGTGGGTTGGGCTAATCCAAAAGAAGTGAAAACAAGGGGGGTGTTCTGAAGACAGACTGTTACCTGTGAAACAGGGGTGCTCTGAAAACACCCCCATTAGTAATTAGTGCTTTCCACCTGATGAAATGAACGCGGCAAAACTAATGAAATGAACGCGGCAAAAAAACGACCAATCAGAATTTTGGTCGAGCAAGAACGTATCGACCAAATAATCGTCGACTAATCGACTGGGAGATTACAGCCCTAGCAATTTCAAAACCAGCTTACAGCACCTTTAAATAATGAGCGGTCTGACTGTTTAAAACTAAAACTACTGTCATATAGCCCTTATTAATCATTTAATATGCATGAATCCTCAATAATGCTTTTTTCAACTGAAAATGGGAAACCTACAAAAGCCACATGCACTGTATCTGAGAAGTTGACATCCTTTTTTTTAATTAAAAATGTATTTAAAAAAAATGAAATGTAAATATATCTAAATATGAATAATATCCATTTTATATATATCTTAATTATCAAGACTTTAAGTGAAAAATCTAATCTATAAATTTTGCCTTTATTAGTTCATTTTAAATAGTCCTGTGCTTTAGTCATTTTTAAAAGCAGAAATGTCTCTGTTAATAGAGGTCACCAAGCTAAATTAGTGATATAAAAATAATTTAAGGTTTCCTACAAGCATGTCTCGCCACAGGACATTCCAACTTCCCTTCCTATTTTGTACAGTTTTCTAAAATGTCACGTGAGAAGCTGCGCAATATGCAGCGTTATCACTATATGCACAAGTGAGATAAAAACCTTAAACCAACCTCATGTTAAAAAATCTCAGTCCGCTAATAAACATTAAATCAAGAAGTTACGAAATATATATTGTTGTGGTCCCTCACAGCCAGATGAACGCCCGTGACGCTCAGGGCCAGACGCCGCTGCACCTGGCCTGCGAGAGAGGAGACGTGGGCTGCGTGCGCGAGCTCCTGGAGGAGTGTCAGGCTCGCACGGACATCAAGGACAAGAACGGGGAGACGCCCATGCACTGCGCCGCTAAACAAGACTCCGCCCTTATTATAGAGGTGAGAGGTCAAATCAGGGCTCACTTGCTGAATGACTGACTCCGATATTCAGATCTCTATGATTGTAATTTTCGTGTCCGCTAGGTGTTGTGTGCACAGCTGTGCGCGGGTGTGAACGAGCTGAACGCCTCCGGGGAAACGCCGATGCACATCGCGTGCCGTCTCGGGAGGGTGGAGGTGGTCAAGGGTCTGCTTGGGGGCGGAGCCCGCTGTGACATCATGGGAAGTAATGGCTATCCAATCCACGCTGCCATGAAGTTTAACGAGAAGAGGTGCGGACCAGGAATCTTTATTGTTTCGTGTATAATTCACCTGAGAGTTTCAATTAATCGATCTTATTCTTCTCGTTTCCTCTTCTTTAGTTGTGCTGAAGCAATTTTATCATCTAACCCCAATCAGCTTCTAGCGGAGGATCCGATTTATGGCGGAACGCCGCTCCACTGGGTTAAGACTCCCGAGGTCAGGAATACTTACTTTGCTTTTTTAGGGTGTGTTCGCACTTGTCAGGCTTGGTTGGATTAAAACTAACTCATGTGCGATTGCTCTGTTAGTGCGGTTCAGTTGAGTAAGTGTGAACGCTGCCATTTGGTGCATCGAACAAGAGGACCGAGACGCTGAAAAGATGGGTCTCGCTCCGCTTCCAAACAAACTCTGGTGCGGTTCGACTGAAATATGAACGCAACATGGACCAAAGACATGTGAACGAACCAAACAGGAAGATGAGACCCTAAAAAGGACAGAATGCTCAGTCATACCTGTTGTTTCTCATCATAGTCGTGATGTTGCCCATCACAGTTCAGAACAGGCATCTGAAGCACATCATCTCGCAGCAGATCTGTGTGTGTGTGTGACGGAGGGATTCCTGACGCTGTTTTGACTCCGAACTACAAGTGTGAACGCACCCTTACTTGAGGAATTATCTGAATTCCGTCCGAGAGGACCGTCTTTGGTCTGACCGACATGTAAAGCAACCAATTGCAGTTTATTTTATCCCGTGTCATGTTTGAGGGCGTGAAAATGTAAAACCGATGTCCCTACGATAACATACAAGCTTACTGCAACAATGGCGCCGCGACCTTCACATACTTCTGAAAATCCAGCGTTAATATGATCCTGATAAGCGCTCATTGTCACAGTTGGAAACATGATTCTTCTTCCATGAGGGGGTTTGGCATCACGACGACTTTGTTTCCGGATGGGCCGTTAAAGAGCACGACACTCACGTCTCCCGGAAATCCTGTAGAATTCAACCAATCGGATGACGCCTTCGAAACACCCGAAGTGTTTCCCATTTTGTGTGCCTTATGCATCAGACGTTCAGCCGACGATCTGTGGGCGTGACGTCTGAGGCCGACACTATCTGTGTTCTTCTGACCATCCTGCGTTTTCTCTCTCTCTAGATGAGCCGCGTACTGCTGGACCGAGGATGTAACGTCAACTACCTGAGTAAGACCGGAGAGAGTCCGTTACACATCCTGACCAAGAGGGGGCGCTTTGAGGCCGCAATGACACTGCTGACACATGGAGCCGACCCCAACATTAAGGGCCAGGACGGAAACACAGCACTGCACCTCGCCATGAAGGTATGAGAGAATTCATTAGGCCTGTCAAGAACATGTCTGGCTCATATTTCGCCCCAATATGTGTAATAAAAGATTTTTGTTTTGTTTTTAACTTGAAATATTTATGCATCATAATAGTACTTGTTGTACTGCCTTTAATTTATGCAGTTTTTATTGCATAATATAAAATATGCAATAATATAAAATTATTACAGTATTGATAACTAATAAATAATATTTCTTATTAATAATAATAATAATCAATTTATTTATTGATATTTCTTATTAAATTAAAACAATTAAAAATGAGATACATTTTTTTAAATAAAAAAATCAAATGAGTTTGTCATAATAATGCTGTAAAATAATACAAATAGTACAAACAGTGTTATTTTAGTATTATTTATATACTATTATGGTATTTATTCATATTTTGAATATAGCTTGTATTTTTTTTATATTTTCAGTCTTTGTTATGGTCTTTTTTTTATTAGTCTTTGCTTTTTAGCTTTCATTTTAGTTTTAACTCCAGTAAAAAAAAGTTTTTTAAGTTTACATTTGTCTAAAAAATTTATTTTATTTTAGCTTTTTCAATTAACGAAAATGATGTATAGTTTTAGTTAACAAAATCAACACTGTGTATCATTACAGATGACTACTATATACCAAATATAATGCTGTATGAGCCATTTATGTTAAATATGGTCTGAAAAATTGTTTGGAAGGAGGTCTAGATATTTGAGTCTGGAAAAGTATGGAATTTTGAAATGGAAAATGTTTAGGAATTCTGTTGGTAAAGTGGATGCTTTATTTATTTATTTATTTTCTTAATGCTGTATCCTCTCGGTCCACAGTTGGACCACATGGACTTGATCAAAGCTCTCATGGTGTTTGGAGCAGATGTGGAGGTTCACAATGACGTGGGAGAGACACCAGGACTCATCGCCGCCCGTACCAGCAAGGGTGAGAGAGAGAGAGAGAGAGAGAGAGAGAGCTATCAGAGATCATGTATGTGAGATTGAAGGCTAGAAGAATGTGTCTCCAATGTGTTCAAGCTCTTTCAATTTCTAGTTGCACAGTTTTTCAGAGCCTTTTGCATGACGTAATTTGGGGTGTTTGCATGTAAACATAATATTATCTAACTGTAAACTACCATACATTTTGTTGATATGCATATATATACATATATACAACTGTGCAACATGTCACAATGCAAGTTTATGTACAGTTAATTTGTTTGACGCACTAATCGTTCCACGTTTTATGTTTCTAAAGCCACAAGGACTATATTTTTTTGAGGATTCATTTATTTATTTTAAAAAAAAAAAAGTAGGGGTGTAACAATATATCGTGTCACAATATATTGCAATACAAAAATGCAACAATAAGTATCGTGGATAGTGACAATATATATTGTGTATAGTTCACCAAAAATGTGAAAAAACTTTAGTTTTCAGAGTTTGTGTCAGTACTACATTAAACTACCATATATAATTTATAATAATGTAATGGGGGAATATTTGTGAGTTCTGATAATGCCAAATGTCACCAGTAAAAAGCCCCTTAAACAAAAGTTTATTTATGGATTTATTTAAAATATATATATTTTTTCATCTTTATTAATCTTTTATTTAAATGTGTTCATCACCATAAGTCTACAGTAGCTATTCTCTGGAAAAACCGGCAGAAGCTGTCTGATGGGTCCTGATGTTTTGATTGGCTCTTGTTATTCTTGTGAGATTATCGCCACAAACCATGTGACGCTTGTGTGTCATGATGGTTTTTGCATATGTGTGTGTTTAACTATAGGAATGACTCATGCTCTTGTTTTCTCATTCATGCATTGTCAACATGTACTCTTTCTTTCGTGTGCATGGTGTGGGTGTGGCCGCGTGCATGTGTCTAATCCTGCGCTTGTACTAAAGGGCCCAACCGTAAGGTGCTCTTGAACATGCTGTGTAGTGTAGGGGCCGAACGGTGTCACCCCCCATCCCTCGACAGCCCTATCCCAAGCATCAACAAAGCTCCGCCTCCTGGCATAGGTAAAGCCCCGCCTCCAATCTTCAGATATCCTGGCAATCTGTCCCTCAGTCTTCTTCTGTAGTTTTTATGTTTTTACTGAACTGGAACCTGATAAGTGGCCATTTTGAACATTGTTTAGGAAGGCTACTTCCTCATATAAAGAGCAGTGAAGACTCGACTTACAATTGATTTCAATAGAGTTTGGCCATAGCATGTTGCTAAGCTAACAACGTGATAGTCTAATAAGCATACAATTGACACACTTTTGTTCTGTAAAATAATCAGTAAATTTTTTATTTTTAAAGTAAATGGACATTTCTCTTGATTTCATCCACCATCTTGGATGCATATTTTTGCTGAGCTCATTGCAGAGCTTTGTGAGAGGGAATTTTTCCACAAAGGATCAAGGTATATTATAAGGTAGAATAAATATGATGCATACTCTTTGGAAATATTAAAATTAAAATATTTAAATATTAATTAACATTTTTGCTTAATGTGCTCTTATTTTTTTTACGACATTCCCTAAAGTTGTATTTGTTCACTTCTGTGCTGCCTGTATTTCTAAACCTAATATTTTTATTTGAAGCTTTCTTATGTCATATAAACTAGAATATCTAAACGCACCATTTGATTAAACCGGATTTGTCTGCAGCAGCCGTCATCTTGGAAAGGTCAGCATTTTGGATTGAACTCAAGCAATCACTTAACAACCGAATATAATTACACCAACATAAATGCCACAACATTGTGCAGCCTACTGTACAAATCTGTGAGACAAAAGAGGCCAGTCTTTTACGGTTGAGAATGCTGGCGAAGCATGATCTTGTTGCATCATCACTTTAATCTGTTTGCTGGTAGAACTTGACCTTTCCAAAGTGACGGACATGCTTGCATATCACACTTATTAACAGTGGCATTTAGGTATTGCATATCTATGATAGCGTCAACCTGCCTATAATTTGGTTCATTGCTCTCACATCTTACTCATAATTGGTCCACAGGGTTTGATGACATCATGTATGTGGCGACTGCTGTCACGGCCATGACTCGTGGATTTGCAGAGGTTGATGGGCTCAAAACAGGAAGCAAGAAGTATGTTACATTAAATTAACATTGATATAAAAAAAAAACAAGCCTACAAAGAGTTAATCACTCATTTGCTTTTATTTTTCTCAAGAATAGACAGATTGTTGTGTCTTGATGGTGGAGGAATTAAAGGCCTGGTTCTGATCCAGATGTTAATCTCTCTGGAGAAAGAGGCAGGACGTCCCATCAGGGAACTCTTTGACTGGGTGTCTGGGACTAGCACCGGTGGCATACTGGCTCTAGCTATTGTACACGGTATTTGATTTAGTATATAATATTTAAGTAGATTTATAAAACTGTATTGACCTATCAGCATCTAGGAACAAAATAATCCATTTTATAATTGTAAAAATATGTTCTTGGTTACTTTAAAGGAGAACTCCGGTCAATTTTAACATTGAGCTCATTTTTTTGTACATTTGGAGTGCTGTCAATACAGAGAACAACGACAAAAATCGGTGTTGCCTACACCGAGTTATTCTATTTTTAAAATTTGCACCCTGTTGACTTCAATGGGGCAAGTACTAAACCTGCTTTTAGCCTCTTAACATCCTTGATGTGTCATTACAAGTGCACAGAAAATGTGAGTGATTCCTTCTGAGTGAACACGAGTGAATCTGACTGCAGTAGATGTGAAAGATATGTATAAAAATGATGTTATTTAAGCCAGTGCAAATACCTGTGTTTACATCCTGTTTTCGGTTGAAGTCCAAAGTAGTCGATTGTCGAGTTCACGCGCATAGGTTTAGTTACCTATGATCACGCGCGTGAACTCGGCAATCGACTACTTTGGACCTCACCCGAAAACAGGATGTAAACACAGGTATTTGCACTGGCTTAAATAACATCATTTTTATACATATCTTTCACATCTACTGCAGTCAGATTCACTCGTGTTCACTCAGAAGGAATCACTCACATTTTCTGTGCACTTGTAATGACACATCAAGGATGTTAAGAGGCTAAAAGCAGGTTTAGTACTTGCCCCATTGAAGTCAACAGGGTGCAAATTTTAAAAATAGAATAACTCGGTGTAGGCAACACCGATTTTTGTCGTTGTTCTCTGTATTGACAGCACTCCAAATGTACAAAAAAATGAGCTCAATGTTAAAATTGACCGGAGTTCTCCTTTAAGCGTGTACACGCATTAGCGTAATTATGTTTATTGTGTACTTGAGCAGGTAAATCAATGGAGTATCTGCGCTGTCTGTACTTCAGGATGAAGGAACAGGTGTTTAAAGGTTCTCGACCGTATGAGTCTGGCCCTCTGGAGGAATTTCTGAAGAATGAGTTTGGAGAAAATACCAAAATGACGGACGTCACACACCCCAGGTACTTATACTTAAGGTTTGGGATTTTAATTAAACCAAACAACAACTTCCCTACCAGAACACCGTAGCAACTATTCAGAAATTGTAAGTTATTGTCTAGTAAAGACCCAGAACATCCCATCTACTGCTATCTATCAGCCACCAGAACACCCAAACAATGCCATATCAGCCACCACAACACCTGAGCAATGCCATATCAGCCACCATGCCATTTCAGCGACCAGAACACCCGAGCAAGGCCATTTCAGCCACCATGCCATATCAGCCACCACAACACCCGAGCAATGCCATTTCAGCGACCAGAACACCCGAGCAAGGCCATTTCAGCCACCATGCCATATCAGCCACCACAACACCCGAGCAATGCCATATCAGCCACCAGAACACCCGAGCAAGGCCATATTAGCCACCAGAACACCCGAGCAAGGCCATATTAGCCACCAGAACACCCGAGCAAGGCCATATTAGCCACCTGAACACCCGAGCTATGCCATATCAGCCACCAGAACACCCGAGCAAGGCCATATCAGCCACCACAACACCCGAGCAAGGCCATATCAGCCACCACAACACCCGAGCAAGGCCATATCAGCCACCACATATTTTGTCACATATACATTAATTTCAGTACTTTTAATTGAGATAATAAGGTAGGCCTATTATGTTGTATACAAACATAAAAAAATGTCCAGAGAAAAATTTGAAATTTATAATAAAAAAAATATCTATATATATATTGATCAAAATGTGAGAAATATATGAAATATTACTATCATTGGGGTGAAATTCATTTTTTTTTTTAGTCAGTTTTGTTACCTGACTCAAGGGAAGGCAGAACGTACTTGGTTACTTACTTACGTAACCTCGGTTCCCTGAGAGATAAGGGAACGAGTGCGTTACAAACGCTATGGGAAAACTCCTTTTCTCAAGAAAAGAACGGCCATGGTGTGTAAAGCAGAAGCAGCCTGGCCAGCGGCGGAGTATGCACGATCCGCGAGTGCTGAAGACGTTCTGCACAGCTTAGATGGGTGCGAAGCCTTTGCTCTCCAACTGCCAGCAGGACACAAATGGGCGGCGACCTCTTCTTCCAGTGGCGGGAGCTTTTTCCTCAGCGCCGTCAACAGATAGAGCGTACTGTAACTGTACGTACACACCGCCGCCGACTTGAGCTGCAAAGAAGCTCTGGAAACTGAAAAACTGAAAAATCGCGTGCGCACTGAAAATTTAATATTTTGGTATGAACATTCACCCGCCAGTGTGGCGGATAGCCTTTTGAGATTTACTCGCCAAACAGAAAATCTACCCGGTGTGATCGTACGAAAGGGTTCAATTAATTGCAACAAACATATATAGGGCTTTTTTTATCGAAATCATCTCGCGACCCCCACTTTGGGAACCACTGCACTAGAACACCCGAGCAATGCCATATCATCCACCAGAACACCCGAGCAATGCCATATCATCCACCAGAACACCCGAGCAATGCCATATCATCCACCAGAACACCCGAGCAATGCCATATCATCCACCAGAACACCCGAGCAATGCCATATCATCCACCAGAACACCCGAGCAATGCCATATCATCCACCAGAACACCCGAGCAATGCCATATCATCCACCAGAACACCCGAGCAATGCCATATCATCCACCAGAACACCCGAGCAATGCCATATTAGCCACCAGAACACCCGAGCAATGCCATATCATCCACCAGAACACCCGAGCAATGCCACCCTGGCAATGCCCTACTGTAGCAACTCCTTAGAAATGTCTTACTGATGACTCTGAACATCCCAATAACTGCCTAGCAACACCCTAGCAACAACCAAGTAATGCTCTAGCAACCATCCAGAACTTCTTCACAATTCCTTTGCAACGACTCTGAACACCCCAGCAACTGTGGTTGCAACACCTGAAAATTCATTTTTAATACACTGGCAAACATCCAGAACTCCTAAGCAATGCATTAGCGATACCTCAGAACACCCTGCCAACTGCCTAATAACGCCTTGCAACACCCTTGAACACAAAATGAGCTCACATATTTGTCAGAAAATGCTTGTTTTTAATCCATCTCCTGTCTGTTTCTCTCAGAGTAATGGTGACTAGCGTTCTTGCAGACAGACACCCTGGAGAACTGCATCTGTTTCGTAATTACGACCCACCGGTTCTTCAAAGAGACCCTCCGTACACATCTACTGCCACATTTCAACCCCTCACTGTGCCACAGGGTAAATCTCTTGTGTACTTTAATTTTCGGGATATTGTTACGCTAATTATCTTTGTGCCGGTGAAAACACTCATGTTCCTCTCGTGCTCTTTATGAGCATGTTGACGGGCTCTGGGTTTCTCAGTTATCCTCAATATCAAATGATGCGTGAAGCTTCACTGTCGCTGTTTCAGGGTGGGAGGATGAAGATCTTTTGGTTGTAGGATATACTCGACCTCCTAGAAAGCGTAGGAAGGTGACGGATGAAGGTGTGTGTGAGAAAGAGTGCGCGTGGAATGGAAAGGTCACAGTATGCAAGGTTTTTGGTGT
The DNA here is from genome assembly GCF_964197995.2 of Scardinius erythrophthalmus. Lineage (NCBI taxonomy): Eukaryota > Metazoa > Chordata > Actinopteri > Cypriniformes > Leuciscidae > Scardinius > Scardinius erythrophthalmus. Next base: position 29,364,064 of record NC_138234.1, read on the forward strand.
TTGTGTTGCGCAATCGTACCTCACGTTGGAACTAATCGGTCATTAGTTTGTTTGTGGGAGGGTAATCATGTTTTGCACGCTTGGTTCTTTTTTACGCTCTCTCGCTCATTCACGTTTTCTTTCTCTCAGAGCAATTAGTTTGGCGCGCCGCCCGTTCCAGTGGAGCAGCTCCCACTTATTTTCGACCAATGGGGCGTTTTCTGGATGGAGGGCTGCTGGCCAACAACCCAACGCTAGATGCCATGACAGAAATACACCAATACAACAAAGCCCTGAAGGCACAGGTTTGGATAAACAAATATAGACTTAATGGAATAGTTAATCCAAAAATGAAAATTATCCTATAATTTACTCACCCTCAAACCATGAAAGAGTGCACCTCCTGACTAAGATCCATTGGACATTGGTGAAATGTTGTAAAAGTATAAACAGTGTGTGTCTGTGTGTCTGTCAGGGCCGCGAGGAAGACGTGAGCCGGTTAGGAGTGGTCCTCTCGTTGGGTACGGGTAAACCTCCTCAGGTGGCGGTCAACTCTGTGGACGTGTTCAGGCCTTCAAACCCACTGGAACTGGCCAAGACCTTCGTTGGCGTCAGAGAACTGGGCAAGATGCTCGTGGATTGCGTGAGTTTACACATTTAAATCTCATGACCTCCAGTGTAGACTCCTCTTGTGGTGTTGGAATGACCGGTGGTGTGTTTGTGTCAGTGCACAGACTCAGATGGTTGTGCAGTGGACCGAGCTCGAGCGTGGTGTGAGATGGCCGATATAAACTATCACAGGTCAGTCGACTGACGCTCGTCTCTGCGCGATGATGTCCTTTTCCTTCTGCCTCTGCTCTCACTCTCTTCTTTTCTACATTGTTGTGTTCTATCATTTCTTTCTTTGTGTGACTCTTCTCCACTGTCACACCACTTCTTGAATTTCGTTTTGTTTCCTTTCTTCCATCCGTTTCTTACATGCTTGCTTTATTTTCTTCCTTCGTACCTTCATTTCACTTAATTTCTTCCCTTTTTCTTTAATTTCCTTCAGTCCTTCATGTAATTAATGTTCTTCCTTTCTTTCTTTCTTCCATTCCGTTCCTTGCTTTATTCCTTTCGTCCTACCTTTCGTCCTACCCTCCCTCCTTCTGTTTTTTCTCCTTCTATAATATCTAAATCTTCCCTCCTTCCTTCCTTCCTTCCTTCCTTCCTTCCTTCCTTCCTTCCTTCCTTCCTTTTATGTAATTGTATTTCCTTCCTTTCATTCCCCCTTAAATACTTTTAATTGTTCCTTCTTTCCTTTCTTTCATTTATTTTTTCATTTACTCTAATTTTATTTCCTCCTTTATTTTTCCTACCTTCCTTCCCTCCTTTAATTTCTCTTTATTTATCATTTATTTGTCTGTCGTCTTTTCCATTCATCTCTCCTCCATTCCTTCCTTCTCATTTAAATTAATTCCTTTCCACCTTTAATTTACCTAAATTTTCCCCTTCTTTTATCATTTAATTTCCTTCTTAATCACTTTTTAATCCTTCCTTCCTTCTTTCCTTCCATTTTTTTCCCTTCAAATCATTTAATTGTTCTTCCTTTCCTTTTTTTTCATTTCCTTTTTTCCTTTTCCCTCATTTTATTTCCTTCATTCCTTTTCCTTCCTTCCTTCCCTCCTTGAATTTATCTTATTTTTTTCATTTATTTATCTTCTTTAATAATTCAGTTTCCTTCTAATACCTTACTTCCTTCCTTCGTTCCTTCCTTTCTTCCTTCCTTCCTTCTCAATTTAATTCCTTTCCTCCTTTAATTTACCTAAATTTTCCCATCTTTTATCATTTAATTTTTTTCTAAATATCTTTTAATATTTCCTTCCTTCCTTCCTTCCTTCCTTCCTTCCTTCCTTCCTTCCTTCCTTCCTTCCTTCTTTGCTTCCTTCCTTCTTTCTTTGCTTCCTTCCTTGCTTCCTTCCTTCTTTCCTTCCTTCTTTGCTTCCTTCCTTGCTTCCTTCCTTCCTTGCTTCCTTCCTTCCTTCCTTGCTTGCTTGCTTGCTTGCTTCCTTCCTTCCTTGCTTCCTTCCTTCCTTCCTTGCTTCCTTCCTTCCTTGCTTCCTTGCTTCCTTCCTTCCTTGCTTCCTTCCTTGCTTCCTTCCTTCCTTCCTTCCTTCTTTCCTTCCTTGCTTCCTTCCTTGCTTCCTTCCTTCCTTCCTTCCTTCCTTCTTTCCTTCCTTGCTTCCTTCCTTGCTTCCTTCCTTCCTTCCTTGCTTCCTTCCTTCCTTGCTTCCTTCCTTGCTTCCTTCCTTCCTTCCTTCCTTGCTTCCTTCCTTGCTTCCTTCCTTCCTTGCTTCCTTCCTTCCTTCCTTCCTTGCTTCCTTCCTTCCTTCCTTCCTTCAATTCAATTTTCCCTTCTATGATTTTATTTCCTTCCTTTCATTTTATTTTTCCCTTCAAATAATTTAATTGTTCCTTCTTTCCTTTTTTCATTTAATTTTTCCCTTTTCTCTAATTGTATTTTCTTCTTTCCTTTTCCTTCCTCCCCTACTTGAAATTCTCTTCATTTTCTTTCTTTCTTTCTTTCTTTCTTTCTTTCTTTTATTTGATTAATTTACCCATTTTTCATTTCACTTCATTTCTTGCTTCCTATCATTTCTTCCCTCCTATCCCTACCTTTTATTTCCTTCCTTCCTTCCTTCCTTCCTTCCTTCCTTCCTTCCTTCCTTCCTTCCTTCCTTCCTTCCTGTATGTATGTTCTTTCTGTCCTATATGCGTTTAATTTCTCTTCATTTCTTTTGTCATCATTTTGTTCTTTTTCTTCTTCCATCTTTCATTGGCTAACTTCCGTCTTCCCTCCCCCTCGTGTGTGTCTCAGGTTGAGTCCTCAGCTGTCTCAGGAGGTGATGCTGGACGAGGTCAGTGACGCTGTGTTGGTTGACATGCTGTGGGAGACTCAGATGTACCTGTATGAGCACAGAGATGTCATACGCACCCTCTGCCAGCAGCTCCTGCAGCTCTGACAGCAGCACACACACACACAACTCATTCATCCTATACAGAGGAGGATTCTGTTTAGTGTTTACAGTAGCGTGTGTGTGTATGTTGTTGTGACATGTTCAATTAACTTAAAGGAAGAATATTTATAAAAAATATATAATTATAACATACTTTCCCCATATGTTTTGTATGTGTTGTAAATACCAAATTGGACCAAGGTTAATATAACAACATACATGAAGGTTACCACTTCAATCCAATATTTGAACTATGGAGATATTTTTATATTGCATTATATTTTATGAATGCTAAATCTACGTGTGACATTTGCATTGATCAAAATGACCTATACAGGAAGTGAGTTGTTGCTTCTTATTAAGCTATGATTTTACTTATTATTTATCATTCTATACATCCTTTGTGTGCATTTTTATCATGTAATTTAGTGAAACTGAACAATTTTCTTTCTTTTTTTTAAATGTTTGCACTTGCGAAAGTGAAGGGTCAAACTGTAAGCACTGCATTTCCTTACATTTACCATTTATTATGCATTTATTTGGAACTGATCTTCATATTGTTTCTGTGTGTTTTCTGTCTTGTCATTTGCAGTTTTAAGGAAAAGCCTTTTTTTGCAATCTGTCATGTGTAGCATTACATACTTGAACATTATAAAGCTGCAACTGGTAATATCTCAGTCTGTGAAGCATCAGTATATTCTGATCATAATTTCTATGTTTACTAACAACAAATATGTATCAAGAATAACTTCAATACCTCCTGCATTAGCCTTGTTGTGTTATTATTTGGTTGATTGATAACTTGTATTTACAATGTGTGTGTCTTATCATGATGTGGTCATAGCTTATACTTGACACTGGACCTTCAGATCTGTTGTTCAGAGACCAAAGTAAGCAATAATTCACTTTATAATTATAACCTGCTGCTGTGACACTGATTTGAAACCCTTAACTGACGTGATATAAACCTTGAAATAAAAAAGCACAGATAATTATTTAAACTGGGATTAGTTGTGGCGTGTGATTTGTGAAATAACCTTTAGTATAAAATGTGATTTGACTAATATTATAGCAAATGAAAGTACTAATGTAACCTAAGTATTAAGCCTATATAGTGTTATAAACAGGCTTTACATGATCATGAAATCAGCTAAAAATTACTGTTAATTTAATGTATTATTATTTAATGTACTATTAAAATATCCTGTAAACTGTATTTTTTATTTTTATTTAAAATTATTTTTATATATCCCATAAAAAAAAACATAAGTTGTGGAGTAGCGTGTTCTTTTATTCAACATGAGCCTGTAAAAGCTTTTAGTCACAGGAAAATCAGCAGCAATTATTGAGCATATTTTGAGTAGCTGTTTTACATGCTTCTGGCTGTAGTTGAGTGTCTCTTTAGGGCACTTCAAGCAGATGAAGTGTCACCTCTACAGCTGTTCTCTCAGTTAAAGTGTGTATCTCCTGCCCGCCCATCTCCATGTTCTGTCATGGGACAGGTAAATAATTCAAAACTTCAAGCCGTATCAGATGTGGACTCCTCTCTCTCTCTTACTCGCCCTCTCTCTCCCTATAATAGGCATAAACAAGGACCTGAAAAAGCCATTACAGACATAAGGAGAGTGTCATCACACAAAGAATAACTACAGCGTGAAAACTTTCACCGTCACAGGTGCGTACACCCGTCTCTTCAGTGTTTCTCTGTAAATGTTTTCGACATTCTCCTCTGGAGTTGATTGTTCATTGTTGCTTTGCGTAGCGTTACGTGTGTATTTTCCAACAGAAACATGATGTCTGGTGTGAACAGTGACCTTCTGCACAGATCAACTTTGAGTGTTTATAATGTGAGTCTTCTGTTACTCTCATTTAAGTTGAGATCAAATGAAAATCCTCATTAATTATTAACATTATTACACGGCTCTCTGGAATACTTGATTGTGATTGGTCAGTCGTGACGTTCTGTGGTCGATATTTTGTAAATGAAAAGCACTAAAATTTATTATCAATCATTTTCCCAGGCCACCGATTTCAAACGTATCTGAGCCAGTGTCATGTCTCTCGTATCACTCTTCAGTCTTTTATCACATTGTAAAATAATTTTGAATTAAACCTCAATATTTTGTTCATTTATTAGCCTTGTAATGAGCAGGAAACATACAGACAGCTGATCATTGATGCTGTTATTTAGAGAGAATAATTAACTGTGTACATCATCACTTACTTATATTTAATAATACCCCAGCATGGATATTGACGGTATGATGGTGTTGTTTGGGTTATTCAGAACCTCATGGATCAGTTTAATCCCGGCTTGCAAAAGCTGGTTACTTTAGGAAACAGCTACATCAACGCTTTTCAAGGTGAGCAGATTGTTTGTGTGTGTTTTCAAATAGACTCCTGTAAGTGTATTGAACTTTTTATTGAAGGTATTGATGTTTTGTTTTGTGTTTTGTTATGGGTTCTTTCTGCTTTCTTTTGGGGTTTTTTGTTTTCTTTTGGGTTGTTTTTTGTTTTCTTTTGGGTTGTTTTGTTTTCTTTTGGGTTGTTTTTTGTTTTCTTTTGGGTTGTTTTGTTTTCTTTTTTTGTTTTTCTTTTAGGTTTTTTTCTTCTTTTTTCTTTTGGGTTGTTTTGCTTTGCTTTTTGTTTTTAGTTTTGTTGAATATTGTGTTTTAAAATACGTTGAAAAACGTATGTAATAAAATGGCAACCCTGCTTAAAAACCTATTTAAACCAGCCTATAGTATAGTGGTTAGCTAGTCTGCCAGTCTGGTTTGGCTGCTTAGTCTGGTCTGGTCTGTTTTTATGGTTTCAGAGGACACTTTATTAGTTGTGTAGGCTAAAGACCAGCCAAAAACCAACTTGACCAAACCAGCAAACCAACACAGGCTGATTTTAGCTGTTATTATCATCAGGAAATGTCTAAATTGACTATACTTTTGTGTATGTGTGTGTATCAAAGCTTTGACTCTGACAAGTGAGGCCTACTTCAGCGCTCTTGCTAAGATGGGCGAGCAAGCTCTCAACACATTATCATCCAGATCACTTGGTAAGACTCAAGATGTGTGTGTTTTTGTGTCTCCAAATCAATGCCAGTTGGGCAGATTGTGCAGCAAGATGTCCATAGAGTTTCTATCTGTACTTTCTGGCTGTCTCAGAGCTTGTTTGTCCTTCAGACAATAGATGTTTCAGCAAATGGTGTCCAGTGGCAGATGCTTCCTCTCCTCTGTCATAAAACACAAGATTTGGCTCGGTGAAACCCTCGGCTCACTGCCCATGTAATGAGTTTTCATTCCAGTCATACGCGCAGAGCGCCATGGCATGATGAGCATCAGAACAAAAAATGTAGGGGCTTAAAGATGGAACAGCATGAATAAAATAAATAAAGAGTAAATATCTTTGAAATTACTACAGGCGTATAAACCTGAATGTGACAGGTGTGTGTGCGAGTGTGTGTGTGGGTGTGTGTGTTAGAGATCAGGTGTCCATGTGAGCATTGAGACATGCATTATTGATGCATGGTCTCATTCTTTCACCCCTTCAAATTCATTGATTCACCTCAGCACATTACACTCATTATCACGATGCACATGTTCATAAAAGAAGACTAAAAAGTACCTTGTTTTTTTGGACAAGCTACATGATAAATGTTGGGACTTAAAATGAACTAATATAATTAGGTATAATTATACATATTTGTAATTCTAATAAATCATAATTATAATTAACCAAAAATCATAATATAAGAATGATTAATTAATTAACTTACAAGAATTATTACCAGTTCAATTGAATCACTGTAATATTTAATTTATTTCTTTAATAAAGTCATTAAAACCATTTACTCGCCCTCATGTCATTATTATTTTTTTATTCTGAGGAACACAAAAGAAGATATTTTGAGAAATATTTAATTTTTTTGTCCATACATTGAAAGTCAATGGGGTCCAAAACAACATTTTTGGACCCCATTGACTTTCATTTTATGGGCAAAAACATTCTTCAAAATATCTTCTTTTGTATTTTGCTGCAGAAGGACGACATTTGGGTGGGTAAATGATTTTGAAAAATTGAAATGAAAAATTCTGTGGCAAATTACTAGTTTTAGTCTCTTGGTTTGTTACGGCTCAACTGCATTAACTTACACAACTGACTGAACAAACACAACAGTCTCCAATCAATGATACTGTATGATATTAATATCCTTTACAAAAACCTACTCCTCCATTTCTGCACTTATTAAATATGTATTCTTAATGAATTATTGAATGAATGTGTTTGTTTCCCAGGTGACGTGTTGATTCAGATATCAGAGACCCAGCGGAAGCTGACGGCTGAAGTGGAGGGTGTGGTAAGTTAAAAATGCAAGTTTTTCTGTCTGATTGGATTTAGAAACCATCTCCAACATTATTGTCTGTTTGCTGGACCTGGTCCAGTTCTGCTGGTTCCATGTGGAGGTTCTGCAGGCCATGGACAAGAATGTGAAACTGGATGAAGAATACATTGAAGTGAGTCTGAACCATCTATTGAGATATGTGTGTGTGTATATTGGAGCTGATGTAGTGTGTGTGTGTGTGTGTGTGTGTGTGTGTGTGTGTGTGTGTAGGGCAGTCGTAGAGTGTATGAATTGGAGGTGAGGAATCAGGCTGCTGCTCTGGAGCGACAGCTTAGACGGGGTGCGTTCAGAGACTCACTGGTAAGACCTCAAGTTTGTGTTCATTTGTGTGTATTTGTGGGTCGATGTTATTTTGGTTTCTGAATAACATTCAATCAGCCACCTTCTGGGGGCAAGAAGAGGAACGAGGCAGGGGATGAGGAGGGTATCGACAGAAACTAAGAAAAGAAAATTTAATGCTAAATGGCTGATAGGTCGTGAATGGCTAGTGTTTGATCACAATAATGTCGTCATGTATTGTCATTAGAATTAGAAGTTAGAATCGTTAGAAGTTAGAACTGCCAGAAATTCTAATAAAATAATTACATGCATTCAGTGGCACTCATAATTTCTCTTATTTTCACCGGAAAAAATTTGGCTAGTGGATATTCTGATTGGCTGGTAACTTTAGAAAGTTACCAGCCACATTGGCTGGTGATCAAAAAAGTTAATTTAGAACCCTGATTATCAGTAGTCAATGTTGTTCATGTCGACGGAAATTGTTGAACTCTCTTTGGAAATAAAACTATCTTGGTGAATTTTTTTATGTATATGATATTTTACTTAATACAAATTATTGTTTGAAAACAGTTCCACCTAAATAAAAATACACTGTTTCAACCATTATTTGTGCTCTGTTTTTGTGAAATGTAAAATATTTACCTCAGAATTCATTGCGCGCCAGTGACTACAGGATTTTTTTTTAATGAAATTGCCAGATTTCACTTTTAAATGTAAGTAGTTGGGTGTAACATCGTTGTCGTGTAAAGGTACCCTTAATCTCAGTTGAGTCCAAAATAATTTGACATTAGCATGTTGCTAAGCTAACAACTCAATAATCTAACAAACTCTTACCGATCTCAACTGATTCTAATAGAGTTTGACGTTAACATGTGGTTACGCTAATATCTCAGTAATCTAACAAACTCTTAACAATCTCAACTGATTCTAATAGAGTTTGGCGTTTACATGTTTAGGGCTGACTTCTAATAGTCGAGGATTCGACGATTCGATTCGGAGAGGTCTGATTCGACTATTAACCTCATAGTCGAATACATGGGCGTCAGTTTGGTTTGAAATGTGCTGGGGACAGAGACGCATTCGCATTTTCAGAAGGGCTGGGTACCATTTTTATTTAATTTTTTCAGGTCATGTTTTGAAAGACGATGTCCTGTAGCTTACTAATGTAAATAAATAAAAATGTATTCAAAAATCTGCTTCACATTTTCAGCAGGGCAGTGGAGCGGCTGTGAGTTGACTCCACACGGTTCTCATGGGCGTGAAAAAGCTTTACGTGATTTAATGTACCTAAACAACCATCACCAAATTTCTCTCTCATATTGCTCCTCATGTTTATGAAATGTTATGATATATGTGTGATATATATGTGTTTTTTAGCTCTTTTGTTTGAAATGGAAAAAATCTAGCTGCTATCTAAAAAAAAAAAAGAAAAAAAAAAGGTTCGACTATCAGTCGACTACGGCAAAATCTAACGAATCAGATTCGACTATGAAAATCCTTAGTCGAAAACAGCCCTAAACATGCTGTTACGCTAATATCTCAGTAATCTAACAAGCTCCTAACAATCTCAACTGATTCTAATAGAGTTTGGCGTTAACATGTTACGTTAACGACTCAATGTTCTTACAAACCTTTAATCTCAGTTGAGTCCAGAAGAGTCTGACATTATCGTATTGCTAAGTTAACAACTCAATAATCTAACAAACTGTAACCCATCTCAACTGATTCTAATAGAGTTTGGCGTTAACATGTGGTTACGCTAATATCTCAGTAATCTAACAAGCTCCTAACAATCTCAACTGATTCTAATAGAGTTTGGCGTTAACATGTTGTTACACTAATATCTCAGTAATCTAACAAGCTCTTAACAATCTCAACTGATTCTAATAGAATCTTGTGTACTTCCTATTTGTGTAGTGTTTGTATGTTGTCTTAAGGGTTGTTCACACTGTTTTGTAGCAAAATCAACCGGGAGTCATTGATTTTCAATAACAAATGACGAATTTAGTCAACAACTACCTTTGGCAATGTGACAAAGTCAAGTTCAACTTTTTCACAATGTGAGTGAAGACTAGGTTTTGGAGCAGGATCTGTGTCTCAGTTCTTGTATCTGTGTGTTTGCAGGAGGGCAGCGAGTACATGCAGTACCTGAGGCAGAGCCAGCATGAAATCCTCAAAGAGGAGGAAAGGAGGTATCGTTTCCTGGCTGAAAAGCATTGCGGACTTACACAGTCACTACTATACCTTATCAACAAGGTACAGCTGCTTTCACTGGAGTTCATTAGCAGTGTCCACTCAGTCATACAGATCCTCTTTCCAGTTCCTTCCAAAGCTTATCAGCCCACTGACTGCACAACCATTTCTCCATGTGTTGACAGACGGGAGTATCTCTCCAGCAGAGAGCAGATGGATGGAAAGAAAAAGTCAGCGAGAGCAGAAGTTCCAGACCTCGAACGCCCACTCCATCAGATCAAGAAGCTCAGGTGACACTGGAATGATGGGAATGAGGAGTAAATACTCCACGTTCCCCCACTTTTTCATGCTCTTTTCGGCTAACTGCCGAGCGCAGACATTTCCACAATCACATAATGTGAACAGATGGGTAGCTTTGTGTGGCGTAGAGTCCAAAATTACCTTTTTATCACATCTGTTCATTGTGGGTGAATTTACAAGCCATGAAATTGTGTTTTGCATTACTTAAAAGTAATGAAACGCTGTTTGCAGCACACAAATAGATTCTACTAAAAGATTATAAAGATAAATAGGTCTATTGTGCTTACTTGGAATAATGGGTTACACTTTATTTTTAGGTGTCATTGATACTGTGTAAATATATATTTAAGTACTGGGTAATATTAATTAACTACATGTACTTACTATAGGGTTTAGGGTAGGATTAGGATTTGGTTGAGGGTTAGTTGCATGTAATTATGCATAATTAACTGTTATTGCTATGGTAAGTACATGTATCTAATGTAACAAGGACACTGTAAAATAAAGTGTTACCTAATGTACATCGATGGATTGAACTTGTAAGTAAATAGTCAATTTTATGTTGATTTTCTGTAAAATGTCAACTAGCAAAAAATGTATTCGAAGAATGTGTCACCTTTTGGAGATTTTTTTATATACTGTCAATATTTTTTTTTACATTTACATTTTTGCCTTTGTCAAAAGCAACTTACAAACTGGGGGTTGTTAATAGTATTGTATAATGTGTGTTGTTTCCATTACTAATGGACCATTTACACAGACTGTGATGACGCATTTCCACAGTTTTTAACATCGTAACAAACAAGCAGTTTTATATTTACTTTTTGTTAAATAATGTATATATTTATCACTATTCTGTTATTATACAATTTCTTTTCTTCTTTTGTAAAGTAAAGAAACCCTATGTGGATTTGTATTTTTCTTTTGCTATTGGAGCAAATGGGAACGCAAAATTATATTTGTTGTAGTTTCTGTTCATCACTATAGAAGTTTACCCATCTATGACAACTTCCACTTCTGAGAACCCCAGAAATGGGGAAAGGGTCCATGAAGGGTCCCGAATTACTTTCCATTATGCTGCAAAACCAATTTTTACTCTTATTTCATGCTTGTTGAGTGTTGTTTAGAAGCTTGGTAACCCTAAGATTGATGTCTGTCTTGATATTTCTTGCAGTTAAAGAGTTCCCTGGGCTCTCTGCTGCAGACTGGAGACCGAGAAATGGACCGTGAGCCGCTGGGTAGAGTGCCCTCCAGAGGTCTGGAGACTCAGTACTGCTCATGTCCGAACTTTAGCTGCATTTCAGTCCAATTTTTATATTTACTTAACCTTGCTAACTTCCCTCCGTCTCGTTCGCACGTCATTGCTTACATTGGACGAGTATGGAAGCTTGTTTCCGCCACTGAATAAAACATTTTAAAAGATAATTGCGACTTTTTATCTCACAATTGCGAGTTTACATCTCGCAATTCTGACTTTATTTCTCAGAATTGCGAGATATAAAGTCAGAATTGCGTGAAATTAAGTCAGAATTCTGAGATATAAAGTCAGAATTGCGTGATATAAAGTCAGAATTGCGTGAAATTAAGTCAGAATTCTGAGATATAAAGTCAGAATTGCGAGATATAAAGTCAGAATTCTGAGATATAAAGTCAGAATTGCGAGATATAAAGTCAGAATTCTGACTTTTTTTCTCGCAATTGCGACTTTATATCACGCAATTCTGACTTTATATCTCAGAATTCTGACTTTATAACATAATTGCGAGTTTATATCTCGCAATTCTGACATCTTTTCTCAGAATTGTGAGATATAAAGTCCAATTCTAAAGGGGGAAAAAAAGACTTTTTCTTTTTTTTTTTTACCTTAGAATAGTTTATATCTCACAATTCTGACTTTATAACACGCAATTGCGACTTTATATCATGCAATTCTGACTTTATATCTCCCAATTGCGTGATATAAAGTCAGAATTGTGAGATATAAAGTCACAATTGCGTGATATAAAGTCGCAATTGCGGAAAAAAAGTCAGAATTCTGACTTTATAAGACGCAATTGTGACTTTATTTCATGCAATTCTGACTTTATATCTCACAATTCTGACTTTAAAACACGCAATTGCGACTTTATTTCATGCAATTCTGAGAAATAAAGTCAGAATTGCGAGATGTAAACTTGCAATTGTGAGATAAAAAGTCGCAATTATCTTCTTTTTTTGTGGCAGAAACAAGCTTCCATAGACGAGTGCCCATTACTGGCGAAACTATTGAAATGTGTTTAAATGGAACATGTTCGAATCCGCAATGGAGCCAATTTATTATTTACAATTTTTTTTCCCTTATGAATTTGTTTTACGCACCATTATATAGAGGTGCTTAGGCTGAAAATGAACAATATACTGTATCTGGGTAAAAAAAAAAAGAAAAAAAAAAGGTAGCTACAAGTATTATGTGGTTAAATGTCAAAATAACTCAAATATCATACACTAGAGTTGTGTTGGGTTTGGGGCTAAATTAAGCCTCACAAGTGTGTTGCATTGTGGTCTATGGATCTGCCTGAAGTGTACATATTGAGTATACTGTCCAAATAAACGTCAAAATGGCGGTGGCGGTGCTTAGGGAAGTTCATGAGTGTATGTTTAAAAGTGGAGTTAAATTGATCCTAATGTTCTGTTGAGATTGACCCCCCAATTACTGTATGTTCAAAATAAAATGTATTTCTCAAGTTATTAAAATCCTTGGGGTCTCAGTGAGTGGTTTAAATGTTCTTCTCTCCTTCTGTCCACACCTCTTCACAGCCCCGTCTCCTCTCCCCAGTCGTTCCCGCTCCAGCTCTGTAGGAGAGTCTCTGGGTCTGGGAGGCGGGTGCTCCATGAGGGCCATCGTGCCCCACCCCGCTTCATCCAACCCGGTCCTGCTGCCGTTCTCCCGTGGTGACGTGCTGACCGTGCTCATCCCAGAACCACGCAACGGTTGGCTGTACGGACGCCACGACTCAAGCCTCCGGTGAGAGCGTCTACCGTCAGTATCATGGCTAAGTCAAGTCGCTGGAAACTCCTTAGTCTTGTTTTTCTTTGTTTCTTTTTTAGTCAAGGTTGGTTTCCTGCTGCCTATGTGGCATCCATTGAAGACTTTGTACCTTTGGGCTCAAGGTAAAGTTGAGTATTAAATTGTAGCTACTTATAAATTGACAAGATTTGAGATTAACATCTTGACGTTTTCAGTTGTACGTCGCACCGAAGCCACAGCATGAACAACCTCCTGGAGCCAACCAGCCAATCAGAGCATTCAGACACCCAGAGCTACAGTGACAGCCCGTCCCCAGCGGTGCCTATGCGCCGAGCGTCGGCGGATCTTCGCTCAAACTCTCCCCTCCCCGAAAAGAAGGCGGAGTCTAACAACGAGGTCAAGACCAGCCAGAAAACCTACCATGAGATCCCGCCCCCAGCCCCACCACTCCGCCGTGGATCAGCTGACATTCGACCAATATCCCCTCTCCCTGACAGAAGGGCGGAGTCTCATTTTGAGAGCAAAGTAGAGCACAAAAATATTAATGAACTCGCGCTTCCAGCTCCAACCGTTCTACACTCTCCTCTCCCCGAGACCGAGAGAAAGGCCGAATCAACCTCAGAGGTGATTGTTAAGCGAAATCCACACTGTAGTTTTCCAGATTTTTTTTAATGTAATGTCAAAATGTCACCAAAATTTTAAATTCATAAAATATTTGATGCGTTTAAAATGATCTAATTTTATGTTAGATAATAGTTCATAAAACAGAAACATAGGCATCAGAAACCGAAAGTGAATTTTCATGGAATCTGCTGTTAGTTTGGAAAAGAATCTGCCGATTCATTCAGAATCAGGTTCTTGTTGAAACTCTCAATTGACTTTTTCTTGGTTAAAGTTGGTGATGTCTCAGGGTGTGTTCGCACTTGTCAAGTTTGGTTCTATTAAAACTCATGTGCGATTGCTCTGTTAGTGTGGTTCAGTTGAATAAGTGTGAACGTTGCCATTTGGTGCATCGAACAAGAGGACCGAGACGCTGAAAAGATGGGTCTCGCTCCACTTCCAAACAAACTCTGGTGCGGTTCGACTGAAATATGAACGCAACGTGGACCAAAGACATGTGAACGAACCAAAAACAGGAAGATGAGACTCTAAAAAGGACAGAATGCTCAGTCATACCTGTTGTTTCTCATCATAGTCATGATGTTGCCCATCACAGTTCGGTATTGGCATCAGAACCACATCATCTCGCAGCAGATCTGTGTGTGTGTGTGTGTGTGTGTGACGGAGGGATTCCTGACGCTGTTTTGACTCGTTTACACATTTTATAAGCTCTTCACGAGTTCTCAGCTGCTCAGAATACCATCATATGTAGCTACGCACACACAGCGAGCGCATTTATCCCAGAACACAGCAATGTTTTGGATGTTCGGTAAGTTCAGACGCAAAAAATACGCCATCAAATTTTTTGGTTTTGTATGGTGTATATTGGGGCCGTGTTAAAAATTACAGTGTGAACGCTAAGCGAACCAGAACTAAGTGTATCAGGATGTGTTCACACTTGTCGTTTGGTTCGCTTGGTTCATTTGGTCCTGGTCCGCTTAGCGTTCACATTGTCATTTTTATCACCGAACCTGAAGGCATAGGAATACATTTACAACCTTATTGGTCGGCTTTTATGACGTATATTTTGCGGCAGAACTTACTGAATACACCGAAATTAATGCTGTTTGCTGGGATAAATGCACTCGCTGTGTGTGCGTAGCTACATATGATGGTATTTTGAGCAGCTGAGAACTCGTGAAGAGCTTATAAAATGTGTAAAGGAGTCAAAACAGCGTCAGGAATCCCTCCGTCACACACACACAAACCCAGATCTGCTGCGAGATGATGTGGTTCTGATGCCTGTTATGAACTGTGATGGGCAACATCACGACTATGATGAGAAACAACAGATATGACTGAGCATTCTGTCCTTTTTAGGGTCTCATCTTCCTGTTTTTGGTTCGTTCACATGTTTTTGGTCCATGTTGCGTTCATATTTCAGTCGAACCGCACCAGAGTTTGTTTGGAAGCGGAGCGAGACCCATCTTTTCAGAGTCTCGGTCCTCTTGTTCGATGCACCAGATGGCAGCGTTCACACTTATTCAAATGAACCGAACTAACAGAGCAATCGCACATGAGTTAGTTTTAATCCAACCAAGCCTGACAAGTGCGAACACACCCTCATTTTCTTTTTTGGTCCGGACCAAAAGAACCAAGAGAACCTGAACTACAAGTGTGAACGCACTCTGTCATATTTGGTGTCAATTTGAGTGCCATTGTAAACCCTTATCCATGTCCGCAGAGGCCAACTACTCATGGACAACCACCAGAGCACCCTCTTTTTCCCAGGTATTACACACGTTATCATTTTCAATGGAAGAGTAGAACACTTTTGAAATTAGTTTCATGACAAGATTATGTATATGTGTATTCATACATAAGTGGAGTATTTCAGTAAAATACTGATTAAAATAAAATAGTATTATTAATGTAAAAAAAAATTTTGGAGAATCACCATGAATTAAGTCACAATTAAGTGGCAAGTAAGTAATGACCTTTTTTTTTTTTTTTTTCTAGAGGATCAAATCCTTTTGCCACGGTGAAGCTCCGGCCCACAGTCACCAACGACAGATCAGGACCACGGATTCACTGACAACACCTGTCACAAAAAACATCACCTGCACTCTGACTGGTTCAGAGTCTGTACTAACTTGATTTGTTGATAAGTATACAATTTAAAGGCACTTTTTAAACTAAATTTAGTATTTAATTTGATGGCTATACCCAGTTGTGTAGCGACACTCTCTCAGTGCATTATTCACATTTTCTTTCAGGAGTTAGCTAAACCATTTAAAGGGGTTTTATCAGGATAAATGGATTCACACATACTATTAAAACATCCTCCAAAAAGGCCAAAAGTTAATGTTTTATATTAGATCGACACATCAACAACACTTACAAACACGTAAAAGAAGGTAAAATTGTCATAAAAACTAAATTGACTGTTTTTCAAACTAAACATCTTGGCTAACATATATAGGAAAAGTATATGGCCCCTTTAAATTCACAATAGATTGTGTTATGTTTTATGGTGTTAAGTCTGATCACTAGGTTTGTTTTCATGTGTGCATCTGTCTGAATGTTGTGTATTTGATAGGTATTATAATCTGTATACGTTTAGAGTGTTTTTTTTTTATATAGGTTTAGCACAAATTTCAGGTGTTTAGGTGTTTTTCAGCACAATTATTTATTTATTACAAAGGGAGAAATCATGTATTTATTGTGTGTACTTTTGCGTTGGATTTTGCTTCTCAAGGTGAGCATCAATATTTAGTCATTTTGGTCATTTTAGGGTTGTTAATTTAATGCGATTAATAGGGAAAAAAAGAATAAATTAGCACAATTAATGGCCCTTGACCCATATGTAAAATCTGTAATTCCATGGCTGCAATTTAGTTCATTTTAGTTAAATTAATTGAATTGACAGCCCTACTTTTGTCAAATAATTCAAGATTAAGAGAAGGAATGTAATACACTCTGCACTAGAGGAGTCAAAGAAATAAATGAAAACCGCAGTGTTTTTTTTTTCTCAACGCATGGCTTTATTTTATCTCTCTTCAATATTTTTTTCTCTCATTTCGTCTAATCCTTCTCTTCATATATTCATTGTGTTCTGTGGCTCTAACACAAGAGAGGAGCGAAACAGGGAAGGGATGACAGATGGAGCGAGATAAGGAGAAGAAAGGAGCATTTTGAGGCATAAACAGAAAGAAACGTGCCTGAATGAACAAAAAAGAAGAGATGGCTGGTGAAAGCAGTACAGGAATCTCCAGGTTTTTAAGAGAGATGTTGTTAGCTAACTAAAATCTACAGAGATTGTATATATATAAAAAAAAAGAAAAGGTAAATAAATAAATGTGGTATAAGGAGGCGGTTGTGCTCCTGGCTCGTGGCAGGATGTGTAGAGACGTACAATATGATTGGCTGTAGGTATTCACAGGAGAGTAGTGTTGTAAAGGGTTGCCAAATATTGACGATTTACTCGTGCACCAAAGCTTCAAATTCTGAAAGAAAATAGCAGGTGACTGGATTAGACTACTTTTTATCATTCTTGACAAGTTGTACATGTATGTTCAAATTCAAGTATGTGGCACAATGTTTTATAATGGCAGAGTTTAAATTTTAGAGGTACTGTTCCTTTAAGAGTGCTAGTTCTCTCACCATCTATGCCAATTTTCCCGTCTCCATCCTTGTCGGCAGCAGCGAGGAATGCTTTGGTCTCCTTATCGGTAAGATCTCTGCCATCTGCAGCAAAACCCTTCAGCACAAACCTGTCCAAGAGAAGAGATAAAACTCAATCTGGCAACCCAGGTCACAGCTTGAACACAACTGTTAAGTGACTGAATTTAAATACTCTTGAAAATTGTTCTAGTGTGTGAGTTAAGATGATAAAAGATGATGACTATAACAATAAAGTTAACTATAAAGTTTTAATAATCGTTCTAATTCTGTGACAATAGGTAAGTCCACATTACAATAACAATACTGTTGAAATCACTTTCAGAATTATTTCTTCCAGCTGATGAACTATAAAAACATTGACAGCCAATCAGAATCCATCCTGCTTTAAAGAGCTTGAGTATTTAAAGTGGCAGATGGCAAAGCTTATGATAAACAGAAAGATGTCGTGCGTTGTGGACTCGAATATAGTTAAGTTTATAGTTATTGTTCTTACTTGGGTGCGGTTTAAACCTGAATTAGAGGTTCAAACCACCCAAACTGTTTTAATTTGTATCATGAATTGTTAATTCAATTAACTAATTTAATTAATGAGATATCCATTAACATTTAAAAATTCAGTTTGGTAGTTGTTAACGAACAAAAAAAAGGTCTACCCTGATGGCTCTCTGTAGAATTCTAGTCTTAAAGGGACAGTTCACCCAAAAATTAACTACATTGGACCCCATTGACTTCCATAGTATATATATATATATAATTTATTTATTTATTTATTTTTTGATGGGGTCCATCAATTGTTTGGTTACCGACATTCTATAAAATATTCAGGTTTGAGACAACCTGAGTAAATGTTGACAATTACAATTTTTGGGTGAACCCTTTAAGGCCCATTCACACCAAGAATGATACTGATAAAAATATAGTTCTAAATATAAAAGAACAGCAGATTCTCTAACGTTAACGGCACAGAGAAATTACATAATTGGAATCACTTTCGTAACAATTTTTCCAGCTGATGAACGATAAAAAACATTGACAGCCAATCAGAATCCATCCTGCTTTAAAGAGCTCAAGCATTTAAAGCGGCAGATGCAATAACAGCAGCACGTGATTAGAATAAACAGAAAGATATCGTCTGCTAGTGTGGACGCTAATAAATGTATCCTTTTCTTTATAGTTATCGTTGTTGGTGTTGGCCTTTTAATTTCAATCTGGCAACCCTGCACTTCCCTGCTGTTGGCCAATGATGGACAGTCATGTGCTGATAATAATAAGTAATAGGTTGACAAGGCTGCTGCCAGAGGTGATATATATAGCAAATCAATGCAAACGGGAATCGCTCGCTCTGTGTCCTTGAGGCCAACAGGAGACCGTAATAAAGGTAGAATGAGACACCAACACTGAAGACGGGCCAAAAGACAAAACTAATTTATGGGTCTTCATTCGGAGAGAGTTGGCACAAACATAAAAACATGCAGCCGCTTGTGAAGTGTCTCTCACTTAAGCTCCTCCTCCTCGATGAAGCCGCTGGCGTCCACATCCAGAGCTTGGAAGACCATCTTCACGTTGTCAGCAGACAGAGCCTTCAGTCCCACCACATCAAAGAACTTCTTGTGATCGAAGCTGTCCGCAGCTGTTTATGAGAAAACAAACTTCAGCTGATGGCATTTACTGCTGTGTAGCACTGTCAACTACAAAACATTTTCGACTCATGCGTCAGTATGTAAAAACAAATGAAACGAATGCGTACAGTGGAAGTCTTACACCAAAATAAATGTTTTAGTACACACTGTTTGGAAAGTAGGCTAGAGCCACAAAATGAAAACATTATACATGTAGGCATGAGGCTATTGTGCTAAAGCACTTACAAAGCTGTCAATGCAACGTTCATAAACATTAGAGCTTTCGCATGATATGCACAAGGATACCAACGCTTTAGCATTCTCTTTCAAAAATACTGTGTTTGCAAAGTTCACAAAGAACTCAAAAGTGAAACAAGCACACGCAAAGTTTCTCGGGGGAACGCAAACAAATGCAAAAGCATTGAACTATAATTTTTCACATCATCATCATCAAAAAAAAAAAAAAAAGTCTATCTCCATAGGGGCTTTCGGACTGGGTACTTCTAGGAACTAGCCACCAGGGTGGTTCCCCGAGAACTAATGGTTAACCTACGAACGTTTTCCTGGTTGCATTCGCACCGCCAGTAGGAACTCAGAAGTTGTAAGCTGTGCTTGTTGTTGTGACCTTAACATAATCATGTTTCTCTTGGTCCCCTCAAAGTTGCGTTGGATTTTCTCCTCAGCGTAAAGGTTAAGAGGCCCGTCTATCATTGTTTTCCGTGTTCGTATTAGTTTGTGGAGTAAATATATAGGCTATAATCTGTGTGTTTACATAGCTTTTTTAAAATGGCGGGTGCTGCGTGTGTTCGGCCAATCAGCGTACACTAACGTCACTGGTAGTTCCTATAGTGCTGGTTTAGACCCTACTCTGAAATAGGAGCTAAAGTAGTTCCTCCAAAAGGAGTTCCTACAACTAAAATCGTTCCTAGTTCCTGAGGTGCGATCCTGGTCCTTTTACCAATAGTTCTAGGAACTATGAAAAGGCTACGACATATTTTAACTGTTTACGTTAGGAATTACATCTCATAACCAGATGTTTATCAGGCTAAAAAAGTAGTCCCGTTTAAAGAGATACTCCACTTTAAAATGAAAATTCTGTCATCATATACTCACCCTCATGTTGTTTCAATCCTTTATGAATTTCTTTCTTCTGCTGAAGTAAGATATTTAGAAGAATATCAGTAACCAGACCGTTTCTGGTTTCATTGACTTCCATAGTATCTTTTTTTTCCTACTATGGAAGTCAATGAGACCAGAAACTGTCTGGTTAACAACATGAGGGTGGGTATGATGACAGAATTTTCATTTTAAAGTTGAGTATCCCTTTAAAGGATGACTCAAGGCTGATTTATACTTCTGCGTCGGACCTACGCCGGAGCCTCTGCGCTGTAGGCAACGCGTTGGTTTTCATTTATACTTCTGCGTTGTTGTCCACGTTGACGCGCGCAGAGGGAGCATGTGAAACCCGAGGGAGCGGTCCTAGCAGACCAATCACAGCGCTTGTGTCCGCATAGAGTTGACGCGTTGTTACATTTTTGGAGAGGTGCACGTCAGGGTACGCGCGCTACACACAGCCTATGACGTAGCTACGGCGTAAGTTCGATGCAGAAGTATAAAACAGGCTTGAGTCATCCTTTAAAGGGATACTCAACTTTAAAATGAAAATTCAAGGCCTCATTTTACTTCTGCGTCGAACTCACGCTGTAGCTACGTGTGTGTGAGTGAGTGAGTGCGTGTATATGTGCCAGTAAATTTGTGCGTATGTGTGAGACGGCACGCGATGACTGGTCGGCAAGCAACGTGGACAAGAAACGACATGTTTCTTGTCCACGACACGACAAGATTTTAGGAGTCAAAATCGCGTAATCCGACACAGTGACTATCGTAACGGACAAAAAAAATATATATATAATAATAATCATGTAACCTGAACCAGGCATAAAGTGTTACCAATTATTATTATTTTTACAAAACTCACCTTTGAATTGATCAAGGGCTTTTTTGATATCGTCATCTTTCAGAAGGTTTTTCATGGCCATCTTGACAGCTAGAGAAGCCAGAGAGAGAGAGAGAGAGAGAGAGAGAGAAAATATTAGGCGCTAATAACTGAAACAGAATGGGTGCCAAAATGTGTGTGAATCAAGACTAAAGGATTTCCCAGCAGACTTTGATCAGCACAGGGACACATTTAGTCTTTTTCGTTTACAGTGTAATGCCAAAAACAAAACAAAAAATTCATTACATTCTGTTTTTCCATATATGCATGTGAAATACATCACAACATACACTTATGCAATTGTAGTCTTATGAAATGGAAGTAGGTTTTGTTTATTTTTATTGGCAGGGATTTAACAGTCAAGTCTCTAATCCAGTGCTAAATTTATTGTGTTGTCTCTGTTTATCTGTTAGATTAGTCATGCCTTTCTCTAAGAGTTTAACAACTACATGCTGGTTTTCTATCACTTCTATCACCTTCTCTAAGACCTGAAACATACTTTTACGTAAGTACATGAACACAAACCCTAGCAGTGTTTTCAAGCAGTTTGGTGTGTCAAACTCAAATGGCAAATGGCAGTTTCTATCCAAAGGTACTGATGTTGAACAAAATCCTTCTCCTGCTGTATCAGCTTACTATTGGATCCATTGGTGTCCGAGTTCAGGCAACTGCTGCAAGGAACACTAACCAACAATGAGATCCGCTGCCAAGAGAACAGATTCGATTGCTCTCATCTTGGCCTCTTACGATTGCAAGAGTTCCTGTCGCCCGTAAATAACTTTACAGCATTCATACACTGCAAAGGTGGCATGCATAAGGCATGACAGCTGTGTATGTGTTTGTATGTTTGTCTATTTAAGTTAAGGTATGTTTCATCCAAGTGTGTTGGGTTGGGCGGACAGGCCTTCGGAGAAGAATGTGTTTGCCCTCTTGAGAAACTCTATCCTTCTGTAGTTTGAACTATATATGTGTGTGAGATCACAGATTATAAAGTGAAGTGACATTTGAGGTGTCTCCCTTGTAACGCTAAGAGATCTGACTTCTTAACCTCATCTAACACTTCACAACTGCAGCAGCCAATCAGAGCTCGTGTCTAACACCAGATGTTGAACCAGGCTTTCCACTTCAAAAGTGTTAACTTTACACTTTACAAGTAAATGACAAAAAACATACCCTAAAAACTCTAAAAAAAAATGACTGCTACGAGAAATCGTTGGCTAGCTAACACTAGCACAACAAACGAGGAGAATTCAATTTCAAATGTAAAAATACATGGCATGATAGATGAGATGGTGTTTTCTTTACGGTTCTTCCTTGCACAGCAGGTGTTTACAGGCTCTATGCAACTATTTATGCAGCTGCTACAGTAACCTCACCAGAATAAACTACTTAGACATAGATATAAATCATACAGGTCGTTCTGATGCATGGCTGTCAAGAAAGATAGTAAGGTTTTTTGACAAATAACCTTCTGACGAATTACAAGTGATTTAAAAAGTCACAAGCTAACTTTACACTGTAGAAATAAAGATAATTGAGGCACCATTTGGGGTGGAGATCTCTGGAGAACATCTAGACACCTTTGAGGAACTAAAAAACCCACAAGTTCTTGCAAGAACTTTCAACTGTCAATTGAAATATACAAAGAAGTTCCTCAAAAACACAATTAGGATGTTTGAGGCACCTTCAAATGGCGTCTAGAGGTTCTCCCGAGGGTTCAGCCAGTTTGGAGGTCTGAGGAAATAGTCCCCTAATAGTCCCTAAAGCATCTTTAAATTTTACAGTGGTTGCTTTTGGTTATATGGTAAGCCAGGTTATGCAAACAACCCAATAGAAAGAAAGAAATGATAATAAAATGTTCCTCCTTGACAGGAATGAGATTAAGAGTTGATCAAGTCCTGAAGAAAAAGACCCCGATAATCTGTTTCTCCTCTCAAAACATGGATTTCCCAAGATAATTGTCTGGAATCAAAATTCAGAGATCTCAGTATGAACCCAAACATTTCTCATCAGATTATTTCAAGACTGAATGATTTACTCTTACTTTATGTTAGCTATTGTTTCATTAATGTCTGTTTTTTAGGGAATTATCCAAGAAAACGATATGCCTAAACTCTATCCATACCTGTATGAAGGGAAAGCTGGCGGGAGGATAGACTTGGAGAGAGAAAAAGAGCCCAAGGTGAGAGATGGGGGTCCACTGGGTGTCTTATATACTCTGGCTTAGCCTATGTCTATTTCAGGATAGACCGGGTCATAATGCAACACGCAGGAGAATGAAGGATTGTATGTGTGTCTCTGTGTGTGTTTGAGAGAGATCACTTTCTTGGTGGCCTAACGAATCAAATGCTACTATTAATAATCGGGTCTCATTTGACTTCTTGTGTCCTCTCAGTAAATCACTGTCTACTTCTCTCTCTTTAGCTTATAGCTCTGTTAAAAACCCTAATGAAGTGCCTTGCTGTCGACTGCCTACATCCTGACTGAAATGGAACCAAGTGACAGATTTGAAATGCTCCTCCTATACAGCAACTCTACATGCCAGGAGACTCGGTTTTCTTCTCGGTAGATTCAAATTGACTCACAATTGATTCCAATGGAGCTCAATAGTGAGCGAGTGTCAGAAAATGTTTCCGTCAACACTTTTGGACATTGAACCAAACCAACCATGCGTTTTTCAAAAGAAGATCGTAGAACCAGTGGCGCCATTGGTCTCTACGATCAACTTTACCCAGTGTTGGGAACGTTACTTTAAAAAAGTAATTAGTTATAGTTACTCACTACTTGTTCCAAAAAGTAACTGAGTTAGTAACTGAATTACTCTATAATAAAAGTAACTCGTTACCAGGGAAAGTAACTATTTGCGTTACTGTAAAAAAAAAAGAAAAAAAAAAAGTTGCTATATGTCAAAGAATTTTGATTTTTTTTTTAGCAGTTTTTAAGTCAGTTGAAATGAGTAGAACAGGTGTTTGTACATAACTTTCAATATTTATTGCACGTCGACAGACAGCAAGAGGTTTATCCTGCACTTCAAGCATTATCTTTGTAAGAAAAGTAAACAGTTACACCATATAAAGTGCATTTAACTCTGCAAATTAAATCAACCTCTCTCAACTTTTTATTAAAAGTTTTATTAATAAAGTAAAGGCATTGGACCAGTTTATTTGTAGTGCACTGACTGTGCACATTATATAAGATTAATATATTTGTTTTCCTTAAAATTTTAATTAGCAGTAACTTAAACACTTTTTGATGTTTGAACGCCTCACACACACACACACGCACACAAATGTAAACACTTTACGACTTTTCGATCGCGCCCGCGCCTCTCTCTCTCTCTCTCTCTCTCTCTCTCTCTCTCGGTTCAATACGAATAGGGGAGCGCGGGGCACAAAGTAACGCTTTTTGACTTTCTCAGTTTGTGTAAATCTACTTATGGTTCAGAGTATTTCCCCCCCCCCCACATTAATTTCCCACATGTCTAGTACAATTATGTGTTTTTGTTTTATTAATACAGTATATACTTTTTTCTTGATATACCCCGAAAGAATGGAAGTGAAATGTGACAACATGCCCCATAGGTGGGGTACATTGTAACATGTGTGGGGCACATTGTAACATAACATATGACAGCTTAAAATGTTATCTGATCTAATAAAAAAAATATACAAAACAAACTAAAATATTTTCTAAATAAAATACAATTAAAAAACTTTTTCATACAAAATAATGGCAATTTTTAATAATTAAATATAAACTAATTTTTGAGTTTTGACTACGAACGCATGAAAACACAGCTATACAACATAGTTCAAAACAAATAAATAATTAGTAATTTCTGAACATTGACTCTCAGTCTTTATTCACCCTTTTCTCACGTTTTCTCAAAAAAAAAAAAAAACGTATAGAATATAATGGCATATTTCTAATAGGGGCACATTGTAACGCAGTGTTACAACATGCCCCGCCTGCACAACTGGGATTCAAACCCTGCTAGTGTCTTCTGCTCGTTAGTGAAGCATTAAATAACTGTCTCAACTGTTAAATAACATCTTGGAGATTAAAATAATATCATTTTTGTCTTATTTTAAATAAACACAAAAAATAGAGATGAAAAATTAACTTAAGTAAGAAATTTACTTTTGCTATGGTTTAATAAATGTCTATGGATATCTTCAAAAAAAATAATAATTTTGGCGGAATTTTTTTTTCTATATAGTGTTGATATGGCAACTAGTAAATACACAAAGTTTCGTCATCCTAGCATGTGCGGAAGTATTTAAAACAAGCGTGTTACAACTAACCCCGTGTTACGTTGTGCCCCGCGCTCCCCTACATGTACCGTTCCACCCCTAGTTCTTGCCTTTGACCTCAATGAATTTGAAGTAGTGCTTATATCTCCACCTTGAAAATGCCAACTTTTCATCGGATTGCTCCTGACTCGCCATCTCTGCTGCTTCATCGAATCTGTTTAGCTGGTGTGTGTGTGTGTGTGGCGCGTGTGCTGGCATGTGTGTAAAAACACTGGCTCTGATTGGCTACCATGAAACACATGACCCTGCCTTAGCCAATCATAATCGCTTACCTTGTTATTAACCCACCTCCTCAATCGCTGTGCGAGCCAGGGGTGCGTTCGGATTACAGTTTATTCAATCAATGCATAGTAACGCACCGCATTTAACGTTCAGTAATGTTAACGGCGTTGTAACGACGGGAAAAGTAATTAGTTAGATTACCCCGTTACTGAAAAAATAACGTCGTTACCTAACGCCGTTCTTTTAAACGCCGTTATTCCAAACACTGACTTTACCCTCAATGCTTTTGAGAAACGCAGCCCAGCTCTGAAATGAATCAGAATACAACATTTGATTTGAGGCACAAATTATTCAAACATTGAAAGAAAATTATTGTGAATGAACTACTCATCCCACAAAGTATTGCATATGACAAAATCGAATCAAAAAATGATGGTTAAACTATCAACTTCAAAAACTATCAAGTCAGTGATCATAAGTATAAAATACAAGTCATGTTCACGCAACTTTTAGTATGAAAATTCGGTCTGCATGCGATTTGTCTGTTCAGAGTCAGACCAATGCGTAAAAAAATGCCAGATGGCCTGAATGAAAATGTCATTTCACCCTCTGACAGTAGGTGGCACTTAGAATGCCGTAGAACGCTTTAGAATGTTTCAAATGCGTAACGTGACGTCATACACTACATCTCAGTGACATCAGAGTTCTAGTGTGACATGAAGTAACTTTCAATACAATTTTTTTCAAGTATGGAGTTGCGTATTCGGACTCTCAGACTCGAATGGAACATGCCGTTAATCATATTTCCAGGCGCTTGTCATCGCCATTCAAGCCCTGGTGTTAAAATATCTTTGTCCGATATTTACGGTGATTGAGCCATGTGCCACCACCGAAAAAAAAGACCCAGGATGGGTTTCACTCATACTTAACGCATACTTAAGACGCCTGATGAAAGACAGGGGAGAACTTCTTTACACATGTTTACACAAAACACCAGTGCATGGTGGGTATACATAGCCCTGCGTGATCCTTGTAATGTGACACTGTATTAATAAGAGCATCTATATATCAAACCAGCTGGGTTTCAGATTTCTCTCGTCCTGTAAATCACTTTCTATAGCTATGCTTACATTCCTCCATCAGCTTCTTTTCCTCTTTGCAGATAAATCACCAGTCTCACACTGCTTCTCAAGGTTCTTTAGTATGTACTTGGACTTTAACCAGTGTATTTCTTCATCGCTCCACTTGTCTTTCTTAGTGGGACTAAATGTATTGGTTTTCCTCATGTTGGTGGCAGTCAAGATGACCATCTCCACACTCCATGACAGTGTCCGAGGGCTGTGGACAGTCTCTATGTTGGTGTGAGCATGAGTTTAGTTGTTTATTATTATATATATTTTATGTATTGTGACTTGTACAGTGTTAGTCACAACGCAGCCTGTCACATCGCGATTAATGTGAATGACTGTGTGCTTGTCAACTCTCAGCAGTTTCTCTTTGGCACCTCGGAAAGTGGCACTCAATCCTGTCATCTCGGCTTACTGATGGGAAACACTTACTGCATAAACACTCACACACATATATGCCAACGTCACAGTGATTTTCAGTCTTTCCCCATGCAGTCTGTTTGTGTTTATTTTATTATTTTTATTTTTTTGGATAGCCTACTGGACATTGCATATAATACGGGACATTGCTCCCATATATTCTGGTAGGAGCCCTGACGAGTCAAAAATCTGTCTTCCTCTCAGGGATTCCCTTTTAACACAGCACTTCCCATCTGTCAGAAATCGAAATATTGTAGCTTGATCCTGCCCAGATGACTAATACAGGGTCTCTCTCTCTCTCTCTCTCTGTACTGTTTGACCCTCTGTTCTCTCACCATGCAAGGGTGTTTCACTATGTCTACCGGCCCTATTACATTACCCTGCCTCAGCATTACGAAGACTGAAAGACAGAGAGACAGAAATAGAAAGAAAACAGATCCACCAATGGACTGTCTTTCTCCTAATAAATAAGGAGTGATGATGAGAGGCCAGAAAAGGAAGGATGAACATGGTGATTGTCCACCAAAGCGTTTTTATCCAGCTGAAAACGCCTAGCTGCTTTTTCAGTTGAGACGCTTTGCTCGCTATGATACGGAATATCCATGGAAGTGTTACTAGTATCTCATTTCACAGATAGCTTGTTACTGTATTGTTTCTAATACAATGTAAAGTATTTGCTCTGGCTCTTGTCGCACTTTGTAACACATCTTTCCCTCGCGGGTCAAAATGACCCGAAGCCTTACAATTATACTTAATATTTTTTGTTGTCCAGAAAGCTTAATTTATTTCATTTCGATAATATTTTTTCTAATTTTCAATGCAATGTTTTTGGCGTTTTTTTAATTTATTATTATTATTTTATTTACCTTTAAATTACTAGATTTGATCAATAAATAAATAGTAATTTAAGCACATTCCTCACATTCTTTCAACTTAAATTCAAAATAACTCACAATTTCATGACCCTTTTAATTCAGCTCAAAATATCTTACATTGGGTGTCTTTGCCGAAAAAAATTTAACATATTTCATAACTCTAGCCACTAGATGGCCTTTGCTCCTATTTGGAGCAAATGAGCTGTTCCGCTGAGTCCTAAAGTCAGTTCATTTCTATGGAAGCTTGTTTCCGCCACAAAATAAAAAAAATTAAATGATAATTGTGACTTTTTATCTCACAATTGCGAGTTTACATCTCGCAATTCTGACTTTATTTCTCAGAATTGCGAGATACAAAGTCAGAATTGCGTGAAATAAAGTCGCAATTGCGTGTTATAAAGTCAGAATTGCGTGAAATAAAGTCGCAATTGCGTGTTATAAAGTCAGAATTCTGACTTTTTTTCTCGCAATTGCGACTTTATATCACGCAATTCTGACTTTATAACACGCAATTCTGACTTTATATCTCGCAATTCTGACTTTATAACACGCAATTGCGACGAAGTTTTTGTGGTTCAAGTGCAACAAAAGTCCTAGGGTCTTGGACCCCTCTGATGAACACTCAGTAAAAAAAAAAAGAGTTTCGGGAAGGATTAGTTAAATTATTTTGTTCCGCTATGCTTGTTGTTGTCATCTGTTGACATTGTACAAGCAGAATGTGCCGGTTGGTCGGTGTTGTATTTGACCCGCCCCTCCTCCACTATGATTGGATGGCTGGGTAAAAAGTGACAGTGATGAGTGCTGCTTTTACTCAAAGTTGAACATTCTTCAACTCTAGACACAGTAGATGCTCGTTACGAGGCTGGCATTTTTGAAAACGATGCGCTCCCATTGAAAACAATTGGAAAAATACGCTAGCCTTGGGAAAAGCGCTTTGGTGGACACACAGCCTAATAAAAAAAACCTGCGGCGCTCAAGTTTAAAGTAGTTCAACTTTTAACGCTAACCCTAACTCTAACCTCCACTACAACAGAACAAGTAACATGATGTGGCAAAACTATTGCCATTATCCATGTCTACAGCTTCATTCATAATGACCATGATTAGTTTTCACTCGGCGCGACGGCCATTTTAATAAACCTCACGAAAGTAACTTACAGCTCCAATATCTCTTTGAATGAGGAGACATCAAATTCTTTCGATATAATTTCATATTTGAAATCACCAATGAAATCTGACAACAGTTATTTCTAAATGCTCAGATCATGACGAAAACTGCATTTTTCTGCTAGTTAGAGAGCACAAAAATTCTTTGAACGGCAAAGGTCACAATATGACATCACGCGCGTATGTGTAAAAAAAAAAAAAACATAATTCAACATTTAAATAACACGTTTTAATAGACAACTTAAAGTGTTTACATTAAATAAATAACTAAAATGAATATTAATAAATGTAAATAAATAAAAAAATTGCGCTGCATTTACAATCTTGTGAAAACAGGGGGTGCTGCTTCCTCCCGAGTCCCTACAAGCTGCTTGCATACACACAAAGCATACAAAAATACAAACCGTGTTTCCAGCACTTTATGAACATGTGTAGGCAACGTCTTCTGATCTACATATTAATACAAGGACATACCACTGTCTGGAAGTGGAAAATTGGATTCAAAGAAGCCCTGTCAGTCAAATCTGTACACTCTCCTCCTCTCATTTTGTGAGAACAAAACACACGCGAGCAGTAAACACAGGCATGTGTGTAACATGTAGTATGGCCTTGAATTGAGATCATGACACTGTCGCTATTTCTCGCTGAAGTGGCAATGTGAAACAACACACACACACACACACACACACACACACACACACACACACACACACACACGATCCCTGGAGCTGAAAGGAACATTACAGCTGCCATGACCTTGAACTTATTGTAGCGCCCATGTGTAGCTACGTATATGATTGCAATTTTGTAAGGTTCACCCTCTTGAATTAAAACTGCCAGGACGTTGTTGGCATTCCCAGGTGCCAACATACCTTAGAAGAACATTTGTAGAGTGATAGTAATATGTATAGAACAGTAAATATAGTATTACAAGACTCAGATCAGAATAGTCTGGACAAAATAATTGCTTTATTAAATATATTTGGACAATATCTAAAAAATACATTAATATAAATATTTATTATTTTATATATGACTGTTACATACAAGAGAATATCTTGAGAAATATATCTATTTAAGATCGTTAAATCATTACTTTGCATATTGTCTGTTCTGTTTGCTGCCACCTAGCGGTCACTCATTATAATTCCATCTCAATCCTTCACTAGCCTTTAATTCTGATATTCTTTAGACTAGGAAGAGTACAGCCCAATATTAAATAAAAATTCCCCTCACCTTCATGCCATTTTAAAACCCCTTGTTGCTATTTATCATAGACTAAAATTGTATTTATGATCAAGTACAAAAGTTTTTTTTTCTCAAATGTATGGTATTTTAACAATATAAGTTGTTAAAACAATAGTGAAAATAGTATTTAACACAGATAATCGTTACAGTGGCCCTATCAAAATTTAGTTTGTTTGAACGACCCTGAATAGAAACATTGGTTTAACCAATAGCGTGAGTTGTCTATTTGGCTGGCCAATGACAGATGGGAGAGTAACATTCAATATTTTTACAACTCCATGGTGGCATAATTCAACTTTAAAAGGGTGGTATAATGCCCTTTTCACAAGATGTAAAATGCATCTATGATTTCCCAAGTGTATGAAGTTTTAGCTCAAAATACCCCACATATATTTTTATAGGCTATAGCATGTTTAAGTTGTCACTTTTTGAGGGTGAGCAAAAACGCACCGTTTTTGTGTCTGTTCCTTTAAATGCAAATGAGCTGCTGCTCCCGGCACAGAGGGCGGAGCTTGTGTCCCTAGCAGCTTTGATTACCTAACACACAGGCACTGAACATTTCAAAAACGTTTAGCCTTTTATGTTCACAACATGTAACAAAACATTTCTGAATGGTTAGTTGATGAATTTTATGTAGCTTATGCGTCGTTATCTTCAAGTCATTGATTCATATTTTGTCTTGATAATCTACAAATCTTATTCAGGGGGCGGGGTTTATGTAAATTTTAGGGTTAGTGATGTCACTAACCCGGGAGTATTGTGTAGTCCCTACCAGCCGTTTGTTGTAGTCCTTACAAAGCTATGTCTGGAAAATAAAATATCTCCCTTTGTTTTGAACTTTGAGCGTCATAACTTTTGCGGATGTTGTTTATGCTCAAACAGCAACATTACACACTAACTAAAGTTAGATAAGTGAAATCATAATCATCCACCTTTAAAGGCTTGCTGAAATGGTTTGAGACCTGTGGAATAAATTAAATGATTTCATGAACCTAGTATAGTGTTCTAGCCGAGTAATGCAACCACAATAACTGGTCATACCTGTTGACAAGTGAGAAGCTGCAAGTGAATTCCTCGCATACTCGAGCATTTAACTAAAGAGATCTGATCTGAAAGAGATTCAACACACGTCGAGAATGAATCAACGACAGGTTTTAATAATAGAATTGTTATTAATAT
Source organism: Scardinius erythrophthalmus (assembly GCF_964197995.2). NCBI lineage: Eukaryota > Metazoa > Chordata > Actinopteri > Cypriniformes > Leuciscidae > Scardinius > Scardinius erythrophthalmus. The sequence goes on from NC_138234.1 coordinate 29,395,664, forward strand.
ACCTGATAAGCGGAAGAAGATGGATGGATGGGTTGTTTAATATTAATAATATAATAATAGGCCTATATTATTATTTTACAGGTCGGTTGCTTTATTTCTTTATCTTTCTCTTGTCAGGTAAGTGGCCTTGCACTGATGGTTGCGTCGCGTTGAAACCAACGTTTCAATCGCGTCTCCATACCTTTGAGCTCCGTCGTGCTGTTTCTGAACCCTTTAAAAACGCGTGAACTCATTATACTTTCAGTTCCCTTTTGATGTACGTGCAACTGTAAACCCGCCTCAGAAAACCACCAGCAGCTTCACTTCCACTTTACTGAGCAGTCTCTCTGTCTGCCTCTCTCTGTGAGGGTTTGAAGAGCTCTGAATCTACCATTATCCAGCATGTCTCTCCCTCAACAGCTGCGCGATGAAAGGTGAGCGGAATCATGTCTTTATTACTATTTACCCATGAATATTCATGAAATCATAGAAGAGACACTTTCAGGGCGTAGTGTTTGTGTACTATTCAGTTCATGGTAACACTTTATTTTTACATTCCTGTTCCCCATGTAGCCTACATACTAGCCTACTTATTATGGTAATTACAATAACTGTACTGTAAAATAAAGTGCAACCCAGTTCATCTTGTAGCTATACTTAAAAATACTATGCTACACTATAATCTACTATAGCACTGTATTGCACCGAGTATACTATGAAACAACTACTCAGTCTAGTGTAGTACACTAAAACTATACTAGTCAAGATTTGTCCACCATATACACTAATCACGTTTAAAAAAAAATAGATGAACCTCCAAAGTGGGGTCAATTAATGTTTTCAGTATAAGCTCATTTGTGGCTTAATGTTAATTATTCCGAAAAAATTATTCCCATCTCAAAAAGTATATTCAGACAACTTTAATATAAGCTTAAATCATAAACAAATTTGACTTAATAATAATAAAAAATGTAAGTGTCTCAACAAAGAATATATAAGTTATACAGTATGTGTGCACAAAAAAAGTCTGGAACAGATTACTTCATTGTAAATGCATTATTTGATTTAAAAAAAAAAAAGCAACAACAACATATCATTTGTGATAATTTAAAATGTTTGTAACATTTGTTCACCCTACAGTGATTTCGACCAGCTTCCGGACAACATCCCAGTCACTGCAACCATTGCTGATATTGAGGAGAAGAAAGGTTTCATTGATTACTTTGTGAGTTCCCTGAACCCTGTAGTTAGTCTTTCTTCTACTCTACTTGTCTTCTATAATTGATCTGCCTTATAGTCTGCCTAACTGAACCTGTGGCCAACAGCATACACCTGTCCTACAAAGGATTAGTAGTTTAAAGATATCTATAAAATGGCAATCTTACATTTTGTCCTAAGGGGATTCATTCTGGAATTTTTTTTCATTGTTTGCCTACATGTACATGTGTCAGACTGATGTCTTATGCCATTGTATTGCATCTCAATGTTTTTTTAAATGATCACGCTAAACCATTTAGCTAAATCTCTTCTTCATTCCCCTATAAGTTAGCCTTGGATGGGTTTAAATATCTGGGGATGGTCTTGGTGGTGGGGGTCTATATTGCTGTGTGGAACTGTTCTGTTGATTTTCTTTTTCTTTCAGACACCGTGTTTCATTTTACATCTGTTGTAAAACCTATTATATGTCTGCAGAAAACTTAATAAAAAGAAATAAATAAATGATCACGCTACTACACACCTAGTCTTTGACTTGTTTGTTCTTTATCATCTTCTTGCAGATTTTCGTGATTGAGGTGAAGACCAAAGGCAACAGTAAGTACCTGATCTACAGAAGGTATCGACAGTTCTTCGCTCTGCACCAGAGTTTGGAGCTGAAGTACTTATCTGAAGCCAAGACGGGATACTACACCTGCCAGCTACCTGTCCTGCCAGGTCTGTGACCAAACAGCTGCACAGCCTCCACTAAATAACAGTGTGGTAGAGACTTGAGGAAACCTAGGTTCACTAGCACATGCCACATAAACACTCAAGCTAAATACGGTTTTCACTTCTGTTCTGTGCTACTGTAATCACATTCAGAGTGAATGTCACATTCTATAACTGAATTTAACTCCTGAAAAGCTCAGGTTGTAACAATTAAAGTGTCAATGTATTTGTGCAGTGTGTACAGAACTGAATTGAACGACAAGTTAGTTAGATGTATTGTATAAATTTCCATAGCCTATAAAAGTTTTTGCTTAAAGAGGTCATGATATTTTAAAAGTAAATTTTTTTATTTATTTTGTGTAATTGAACAGGTTAACTTGCTTTAATGGTTCTTTACCTGTGCTTTACCTGTGCTTCAACTGTACATTATTGCGGCTCCTCTATTCCCAGTTTGTCTGAAACGCGCCTATTTCTACAAAGCCCCTCCTTCTGAAAAGCTCAGAGTGCTCTGATTGGCCAGCTGACCCAGTGCGTTGTGATTGGTCAAACACCTCAATTGGGTGTCGGAAATGTAACGCCCCTAACCATAATCACAAGCTTCAGCTTCCAAGACTTTAAAGTCCCCCTGTAGTCAATAATTGTATCCCTTAAAACTCATCTATGATCACAAAAATTACATATTTAAAGTTTTTTTTCTTTGAATTTCCATCTGAATATACAAATTAGCCCCGCCTCCACTCACTCACACCAGCTCAGAGATCCAAGTTGACAGGTTCACAGGTTGACGTGATTTGTTACAAGCTAGTTTATGACGCCAGAAACACCAGCGATTTCAAACCGTTTTTTGAGACTGTCTTTGGTTTGGTTCACTGCAGTTTTAAGGGCTAAATACTCAGCAATGGTGTCGACTGAATTTACACATTGTTTGTCTTAAAGCATATTAAAAACACCTCATTGACATTTAACAACATAAAAAGCTTGATTTTCACCACAGGGGGACTTTAAGCAATTGTAAACATACAGTTAATAATGTCGTCGGTTTTACCGTATCAGTTCGGGCCAGAATCACATTCTGAAAATGCGGCTGATCAAGCCGATCGATTGGAACCAACTTTGCAAGCACAATTTGAGCAGAACATTTCACAGTTGTCGTTTTTATACAGCCGCTGTTGTGCTCTTACAGGTTAAAGGGGGGGTGAAATGCTATTTCATGCATACTGAGTTTTTTACACTGGTAAAGAGTTGGATTCCCATGCTAAACATGGACAAAGATTCAAAAACTAAGTTGTATGTTTGAAGGAGTATTTCTGTGGCAAAAATACTCCTTCCGGTTTGTCACAAGTTTCGGAAAGTTTTTTTCGAGTATGGTCATGTGTGACGTCAGATGGGGCGGAATTTCCTTATATGGGTCCTAAGGGCACTTCTCCCGGAAGGGCGCGCGCGCACCCGTAGACCAGAGCAAGAGAGCGAAAGCAGTACGCCCATCAAAGCGCTGTGCTCGGCTTTAGGGAAGTATTTGCCGGATTTGCAGATCGTCTAATGCTTAAGGATGGAGCAGTCCCAATGATAAAGGTTCACGGTCGTGCGTTGGAACCGCAGGCGGTGAGTAAAACAGCTTCAAATGTCTGTGTGTTGTTAGCTATCGGTGCGTAAGCACAGCAAGTAAACAGTGAACAGCGCTCGTGATTCTTTAGCTCCGCCCACACAGCCCGCCTCCAGCCGCTTGTTTTTTTCCGGAAAGACTCGGTACAGCCTATCTTTCTTTTATAAATATAATAAAACTAAAGACTTTTTGGAGATATGAAGGATGCAGTACTACTTTATAGGTACTGAAGATTAACATGAGATTGACTGAAACTGAGTGTTTCACCCCCCCTTTAATGAAGCTGCCCTCTGTAAAATGCACTGAGCACAAGCAAATTTTTGGGTCGTACTGCTCAGGAACAGCTTTATAAATAAACGTTAACCACATTCCCAACAAAGGGACTCCGCAACATTACAACATCATAATTCACTGAAGCCTTATCATCTTTCTTTGTGTATGTCTTTGGGCACATTGTGACGTATACATTTGAGGAAGTAATATCTGGACCTCAATCAAGGCGTTTTAGGCAGGTCTGGATCATTGTTCTTTGTTAGAATAAATTATTTTAAATTCTTAAATGAATTATCGCCCTTTGTGGGAGAGTATGAGTTTTGTAACTTCAGTTCTTATATTATGTGACCTCATATTGAAAATCATATTGCCCCTATAAGGTTCAGTGTAAAACAACACCACAAAGTTATTACAGGAGCAGTCCACATTAAGCAGGGGTGTATGATCCTGCTCCTAGAAGGCTACTCTTCTACACCTGCCTATATATATATTATCATGAAGGCCCTGATCTGCTGGTTCAGGTGTGATTGCTTACGGTTGGTGCTAAACTAAAATGCAGAAATGTGGCCCTCTTGGATCAGGATTGGACACGCATGTCCTTGAACAACCTAAATAAAATCGGGAATGTCACCAAACTGATGTCATCTCTCTGACAATATGACCCAAGTCCCAAAAATTGACATTCAACTTTAAATTACTGTTGGCATGATGGGGAGCACAGGCTCTGACAAGATGAAAGTAGAAGAGACAAGTACCACTTGAGAGATAAAAAATGTGTAACTTTTTCCTGTAGAGTCTAGCTTCAACTTCAATTAAACAAACCTAAATCAAGGTAATGACGGTCTTCAGGATTACTAGAATCTTGACAAGTTGGAGCTAAACTCTGCAGGATTGGAAACTCTTGGGCTTGAGGAAGGAACCAGTTGTAGGGTTGGAAGAAAGATCTCAAAACACCAGATCATGGATCAGTCCTTGTGGTTGCCCTTAGGCCTAATCACTACCCCACTTCCACTGTCCCACATCCCACTGTAATCAGATGCCAGTTATCCTGATTCTCTCCAATGCTGGTCCTTCAGAGTCAAAGTTCACTCCTTAGGTGGACTTTGTCCATTGTATACTTGAAGGGTTTCCCACAAAGTTACTGATTAACCAGAACTCCTAAGATTGGGAGGGGGAACAGCAAAGCCAGAAGAAAGGGATTGCATTGCATTGTTAGGAAAATTAGATGGGTAGCATCCTTTGACTGTCCTCATATCCTTTCTGCTTTATCTATCCTCACAGAAATAAAAACAGAAGTTTTCAAACTTGTTTGAATTGGTTTGAAAGGTCACAAATGTCTGAAACCACTTGGGAAATGATAGAACCCAATGTGATCATCAGTCATTATGTTAAAATGGAACTGTCTGATTAAAAACCAGGGGCCCTATTTTAACTATCTGAAACGCAAGTAACTTTGTGGGCGGGTCTTGGGCGCTGTTGTTATTATACCGGCGGGATAAATGACTCTTGCGCCCGACGCAAATCTAAAATGGGTTGGTCTGATGTAGCTTCATTATTCATAGGTGTGGTTTGGGCGTAACGTGAAATAAACCAATAGAGCGGCATCTCACATTCCCTTTAAGAGCAAGCGCGCTTGTTCCATGGCGGATTGCTATTATAACGGCAGATTTGCCAGGGGCGGTTCATAGCCGAGGAGACAGACGTTCTCGTCAGGGCTGTAAAAGACAGAGAAGTGACATTGTATTGGGATTGGAGAAACCCACCCAAATTAGCTTTGGTTAAACAGGCGTATAAAATTTTGTAAATGTGTAAGCTAGATTTATGCCTATTTTTTCACATCTTCATGGACACAACAATGATTTCCCTCATGTGGAATATTCCTTGTAATAATGTATGGTTTTCTAAAAATGAGAACTGCTGCGTCTGTGTGTAGATGAGAGAAGCAAAGTGCATGCGCGTTGTGCACACGCTACATTGATTATGGCCAAGTATGCGTCCTTAAAATAGCATATGAATAACATGCGCAACGCGCCACTGACTTTAGACTAGGTTTTTCCTGGTCAGAAGCGGAATTGTTTTCTAAACCTGCAAAATAGCACCAGGGAACGTTTGCGCTGAACCGCCCCCGGGAGCGCAAGTTCATTTCCTAATTTACCGACGTGCGTCTGTGGAAGGAAAAGTCCGCTGTGCAAAATAGGAATGATACATGCGTCGGTGTACAAAGTCAATTGCGCTGCGTGCAAGATAGGGCCCCAGTACTTAATTCAACACCAACCCAACAGAAGAAATAGTAACGTCATCTGCATCATCGTAGTAGTGTTATATCTACTCTAGTTTCATTCTGGTCCCTAATGTCTTTAACTTCTTCTCTGATCCCTTTTTAATCAGCCTTACATCTCAGCACTCCCTGGGCCCTATCTTACACCCGTCGCAATGCAGCGCAATGCAAGTGTTTTTGCTTGTTTCAGTCCGACGCAGTTATCATTTTCACGTCCCACGCCACGTTGTTTAAATAGCAAATGCATTTGCGCCCATTTGTGCGCCCATGGGTGTGCTGGTCTGAAAACGAGGTGTGTTCAGGCGCATTGTTGGCATTGAATTGGCATTGAATTCCAGTCAATGGCGCAGTATTTTCTTTTATGTGGCGGGTCCACAACGCGCATACACTCTGCTTATTAAACACACAGGGACGCACAGCAGCACACAAACATGCCAAATATTTAAAATAAAGGATTACAATGTAAAAGATTATTATTGTGTACATAAAGATATGGTGGAATCCGTCTTGCACACTTTTACCTCACGTTCGGTCTTTCCAATATCAAATTCTGCCATATAAATAGCGAATCTGTCATGGTGCGAGCGCAACTGGCATTTAAAGGGAATGGGAGATGAGACTTTGATTGGTTTAACGCACGTAAATCCCAAAACACAATCATTACTCATTAAGAGAATAGGGACAACCCTTTTAGACCATGGACCAATTTTCCCGTCGTTAAACTAGCAAAAGTGGATTCAGACACACCCTAAGTGAACTTGCGCCTTGCGCTTTAGACCATGTGCTTAGATCGTTAAAATAGGGCCCTCTCTGTCTCTCTCTCTTTGTTTCATGTTCCTTTACCCTGTCTGTCCCTTTCTCTGTCTTTGACCAAACAAATATGTATATAATTGAATTGAGCAGGAAGGAGAGGTCGTTCTTTGGCACACTACACACCATTTCATTAAGGTCACCTAAAAGACTGTGAGCCGACAGGCTTTACTGTCTCTCCTTGAATTTCCACCGAAGCTTCTTCAAAGGTCCCTACCAGCTAAACCTGAACCCAATGGAGCTATATTAATCAAGCCCAATTATATTACAAATTAGCCCTGGATGTTACTGTCTTCATGACTATTGATTGCGCGAGTCAATGAGTAATATGATTATGTAGTATTATGCAAAGTAAAGATAACTGGCAAGTTTAAATGAGGACATAAAGGGATGTGGTATAAAGGGACGTCTCCTTGCTTGCACTCAGATCTCATTGATGCTTATTTAACGTGTATTTATAATAAAGAAGTGTATTAGAAAAGACAAGACAGCTTTTGAGACTGCAATGAGAATTAGAAGGAGATTTATTTAGGATGAAAGGGAATTATTGCATAGCCATTAAAATGGTATTAAAATTTGATTCAAACTAGCTTGTATGAATGGATCCCCTTTCATTTTTTTCCCTCCCAATCAGATCCCATCAAGTGCGTTTGAGAATGACCCTCTGGTGCTACTCGCAGACCTCACAACATTGTCCAACATGCACATTATTAACATTTCCATTGGGTGAAATCAAAAATAGAAATGAGAAAGTAATTTAGCGTAATATTTGGGGCGCTCATTACGTTAAGTGCTAATTAGCGTTAGCAGTAAAGAGATTGAGATGCACCCTTCGGCTAGCTTTTGATTGTTTAGTTTACAAACTAATTTGTTTTGAGACTTAAATACTTATTTCATCCACTTGTTTGTTTCGCCTCAGGTAAGGTATTTATGGGAAACAAAAAGGAGATTGCAGAAAACAGAATCCCAGAGCTCAACAATTACATGAAGGTGAGTCAGTCTTGAAATTTCGTAAATGTTTACGGTTGTATCCTGGTCATGTTGTATTGGTGGGAATTGTGTTTGGTAATTGTTGCACTCATGTGCTCCGGGGGTTGTAAAACAGCACTGTTGAATTACCAGAGAGGGAAAAACTGTTCCCTTTTTTGGTACTTCTCCTTTTTGTACATCCAGTCATTGTCTTTCAGCTTAACTTGTCAGTTCTGATTTAACTTAAGTGTATTTCTTCAACTTTGGGCACGTTTGACCCTGTAGATTTTAAGATAAATACTCTTTTCACACTCTCACTAATTTAATTTGTGTGTGTGTGTGTGTATATATATATATATATATATATATATATATATATATATACTGTATATGTGTGTGGTACAGTAGATATACAGTACATGCATGACCGGTGAATTACGTCATTTGTTCTTTATTCTAAAAAAAATCATGGAAATTCCCAGCACAGTGTCTTTTTCATCACATCTCAAATGACGTTTTGTGTTTAATAGCATTCATTACTGGATTTAAATATGACATTCATCTGAAACAAACATGACTCATTTAATTTCCACGAAAAACCATCCTATTATACATGCCGTTTAACTCTCTCTCTTCTTTAGAGGTTGCTTTGTCTGCCTACCTGGGTACTTTTGGATGATCTGATACGGATGTTTTTCTACCAGACCGAGTTGGACAGCAAACAGGTCCCCCGGGCCCTGCGCCGCCTGCGGCCCCCCACACGCAGAATGTAGGAGCCTTCCCACAATCCCTCATTTCTCCTTCCAGCACTTCACTGCTTACTTTACAAGATACTGCTGTTCTGCTAACTTTTCCTACAGCCATTATTTAAAAGAAAAGTTCTGTGGCTTTGTCAGTCAGCTATTTACATAAGGAAGGAAAACCACAAAGGAGATCTATGTAATTTCTTACTTTTTTCTCCCAGACAGCAATGTGATTAATTGGAGACTTTGCTTAAAGCATATCATTAACAGTGTACTAGCAGGAGAGTCTTGAGTGATGCCAGGTTATCCCGGTATATTTTACTGTTAGTTTTAGAAATATAGCATGTGTATGAAGTATATTACGATGTTATGAACTATATGCCTTTCTCCACTGACGTTCTGAGTTGTTTAAAGCGTTTCTGATCATGATGATTGTTAGAAGGCAGCTGACTGACTCTGAGATGGCGAATCATATTAATTACCGTTATGTGTCCAATGTTGTAATAAAGAGTGATACAATTGTGCAGTGTTTACCTCAGTAAGTTGGCAGAGTGAATCTGTGAGCTTGTGTGAGTGGAGGCGGAGCTAATTAGCATATTCATGTATCTGTGTATGCTAAATGAAGCAAGGTTGTAGAGTTACATTCAAGCTATTTTAGGGCATGAATATATATATTTTTTTTTTTTCACAGGAAAAAACTTTTAAATATGTAATTTTGGTGATCAAAGATGAGTTTTAAGGGATAAAATCATTGACTACAGTGGGACTTTAAGTCATCTGCTTCTGTGTCTATAGTATTTTGAGATCTCGATATTGTCTCAAACTATGTGGTTTGACAAGATTCAAATCAAAAGTCTCGAAGATTTCTCACCATATAATTCTAAGACCAAATTATCTGAGTGGAACAGATGCCAATGACTGATACTAGCGGCTGTGGTCTTTAGCATCCATGTTAGCACGCCTGCCTCCCGCGCTGGAGACACCGGTTTGAATCCCGCTCTAACGCAGTGCGAGTAGGACCAGTCACATTTGGTGCCGTGACCTGGATGGGAATGAGGTTTAGGGGGGTGAGTGTAACAGAGGCCAGCTAGTAAGAGCTATGCATGTAAACCTCACTCCCCTGATCTCAAGATGTGCATTAGCGACTGACGCTAGCGGCTGCGGTCTTTAGGGTTCTTGTTAGCACACCCGCCTCCCATACTAGAGACATCAGTTCAAATCCCGCTCGGAGCGGGTTGAGTAAGACCGGAGGGGTTGCATGAGTTAAGGCGTTTTAGGAGAACCATTTGAGACGCAGTTGATATTTAAACATACAATACATTTCTTCTTTGGTTTGTCAGCCTTGACTGTCTGGTCTTTAAAAACTGTAATACAATGTTGTAGAAACCACTTCTTCTTCTTTTCATTTGAAGTTCACAATGCTCTTTCTTTTCTCTCTCTCTCTCTCACTAGAAAAACCGTGAAGTCCAAAACAGACCTTTTCTCCGCACCCAGAGCAGAGGTACATCAGCGTTTCCTTGGAAACACTTTCAGTAACAGCCTACACACACTACATACTACACATACTGACAGTACAAACTCAAGTGTGCAGGCACCACACAAAGATCTGACATTTGATCTTGAGGTAATTACACAACGCAAGCACACACAAACACCTCAAACTGTTGTTACAAAACTCTCGCATTTTGTCAGAAGATTATGACAAAACTCTGTGAAAGCTGAGACTTACAGCATTGCTTACACACACTTTGCTTTTCGTGATTCCAAGTGCTCTATTTATGGAGAAATTTGAATATATATATATATATAATTCACACAGACTGATGTAGAAAATATTGATAGTTCTTATGGTAAGCGATTTGACCAAAGTACTAACTTGTCCCACATAGTTTGTGTTACAAAAAGGAATTATACCTCAAATTATGCAGTTTGTTGAGAAGTGTGCTGTTACTTTTCTACACAATTTTAAATAAAAAATCTCATATGCTGCATCCCAATTTGTCTACTTAACTATGCCCTAAAAGTATGTACTGTTTTTGTGAAGAAAAAGTACATACTTTGGAGTGTGTAGCAGAAGAGTAGGCAAGCCTTGGGAAATACTAACGCTATTTCATCTTTAACGGACAGCTCTCGCTTAGTTACACGCATCCGGTCACAGTTTAAACTGCCCTGTCAATCATCTTGTTAATGTTAAAATAGTCGACAATCAATTTAATTTAATATCCTACCATTTCGTAGAGAAATGTAGCAGCATGTTGATCTGCCAGCCGTGGGTCTTTCATGCAAGACTCTCCTCATGTGTTTGCAATTTGCATAATGATGTATTTAAAAGTTAAACGTATGTTTACAAAAGTTCACAATGCTGTTGCAAATGAAATATAGTGTGGAAACATTGAATAAATATATTTTCGTCAGGTCAGATACTGATTATTAATCACTCGAACCCCTTTATCTAAACCGCTCTACTTAATCGTCTGACTCGCACATCCTCAATATTTGTAGTTTTCTAACACGTTATATTTGTGTTTGTAGTTCTCATCGAATCGTCATCCAAAACGCAATGGATTGTGGGCAATATTAGCCGTTATTGTGCGTATCGATCTGCACTTCGGATTCTAACCGGTAAAAGTAGACCACCCGGGTACCTTTGCAATACTCATTTCAACATACTACGATTTAGATTTAATTTCAAATACTATTTAGGACAGATATGCGAATTGGGATGCTGAAAAAGGACCCAATCTATATTTAGAGATCAGAAAGAGGCTTGAGGGTGAAATCTTTTGACTTAGGCCAGTAAGAAACCACCCACAACACCCTGTGCTGAGCACCGTAGCAACTACACAGCAAGCCCTGGCAACCAACCAAAACCCCACCACCACAGCAGCGAGTTTCGTATCGACAAACACCACACATTTTCTTCAGAAGATGTCGAAATCTAGAGGCACTGTAGTTGCACAACTGAAGTTATGATTTTGATTACTCGTCCTGTGATAGATTTACTGTGAGGACACTAAATCTGTAACATTCCTCTAATACAGACAAAAAGAGACATGTGCATCTCTGTTTTCTGGGTCAAATCTTTGCCCCATTAATGGTTGCTGCCCTGTTCCACTTTTGCTAATTTCTTTATTCATCGTCACCTTATTTTCCTGAGCTGCTTTTTAAAGGGGTAGTTCACCTGAAAATTGAAAATCTATGATAATTTACACACCCTCATGTCATTATCAATCTGTATGACTTCATTTTATATGCGGAAGACAATAGTTGATATTTTTCATTAGAGCTGCACGATACTGGGTAAATTGAGAATCACGTTTTTTTTTTTTACCGATATCATGATTCTCCGAACAGACAACTACATTAAAAAACATGTAAATTACTAAAATTTCTGGCAAAATTTTAATTGCTGCAGTCTATTTAAAAATGTTAAATCAGTTAGAATGAAATTTATTTTTTAATAGTTTGAATGAATGATTCAGTAACTCACTTATAAAGACTTGTTTCATTACTGTATGAATCAGTGTTTTTGAACTAATCTCTTAAATGAATGATTCAATGACTCTATCATAAATACTTCACTTGTTTCATTACTGGACTGATTGGTTCTGGTGTGATTTTGTCAAAAGTTTTAATAGACACAAGCGAATCATTGTCATTTAGGAATAAGATGGTGTGGGTGAATCAAGATCTTACAGATTAATTGTGCAACTCTTTTCCATGCAATCAATGTTTATTTTCAATCTTCAAAATTAAACAAATGTGTTGTAATGGTACAGATGACACATAGTGCATTATATATCTGAATCACTGAATCAGTGAGTTGAACTTGTGAACTAGATCTGTTTGATTCGTGAACAAATCATTCACACTGGGTTTGTAAAACAGCTGAACTGATTCTTTGAATAGATTTGACTCAAAAACAGTGATTTGTACATTAATTCATATAAACAATTTGTTTGCACATAGAAATGATCAAGTTCAGTTTACTGATTAATCATAATGAACAAGTCATGTGTACCATGATACTTTTAGGGTGCTTTTGCATCCTTTTTAAAGCTTGAAAACATCAAACTTAGTTTATTGTAAATTGCATGGAAAAGAGCAACCAGGACATTCTTCACAATTTTTCCTTTTGTGTTTCATGGAAGAAAGAGACAGTTTTGAATAAATGAAGTTTGGGCGAACGATCTCTTTAATGCTTTCCTTTCACCCTCTCTCTTCCACCTACATCTCAGTCACGTTCCTTCAGCCTTTCTCTCTTATCTTTCTCCTTGTCTTAATATATTCTCTGCTCTTTTTTTCCATTGTTCACTTTATCCTCCAGTCGTCCTCTAATCTCTCCCACTCTTCTCTTTGAGTTCACCCATCAGTCTCGCTTCCTTCTTTCGCTTTCTCACTCCATCCCTTAATGCATCTCTCCCTCTTTGTCCTGTGGAGTACTTGCACTCTTCCAAGACAGTTTCATTTCTGTCTTTGTGTCTCCTGATGCTGTCAGACCAGATCGCTTATCTGTCATTCCATTCACACACATTTTAATGTATGTGAGTCAGTTTACAGGGCAACAATTTAAAAGAAAACAAAATATTATAAAATCATGTCTATATCTGATTCTGCACTCAGAACGAGATGGAGCTATTGTACATAAACCAGAGCTTTGCGATTGATCCAATGCACTCTCATGCCAATTCTTTTTACGTTTTGGTGAATTCGTATGAATCTCATTTGTAACGCCCCACTGAAAGTACAAATTCATACGAAATTGCCACGATACAAGTTACATCTCAGGAAATCGAGTTGATTGATTTCTATAGTAATTTCAATTTCTATTCTCTCTTTCTCTTCGATTATTTGGACAAACAGCTAATCGTGAATTACTTGAAATGCCATTGGTTGAGCCAAAAGGTCATATTCAGTCCCATTTTTTGACCTTGATACACACGCCCATCTTTTATCATCTCCTCAAAACATTTCTCCCATCATGAAGAACGATGCAGCAGGTGTGTTGGTAAATCTCACACAGTGCTGGGCATTTGTCTTCATATGCTCATGTGAGAGCACATGATTCAAAGCACGCTGCTCTCCACATGAAGATCACAGTGGAAGAGACTCCTGCCTTATTCTGGTGTGTATGTGTGGCAGAGAGAGAGAGAGAGAAAGTGACAGATTACACTTCTCATAACACTAGATAGAGCAACAAAAGATCTGGAAAGCAAGACCAGGAAAGATAGATATGTGGGTGGTGTCGCTTTGCGGTTAAATATCTAGGTTGCAGGTTCGAACTTTAAAAGGGTTGATTCATGTGCTGTCATTTTTGCAGCCTTGAGAAATACGCTGTTATTTAGAAGAATTCACCCCAAAATGAAGCTATCTAGTCCTTTCTTCCATAGAGAACAAAAGGAGATGTTCATGGTGCTCTTTTCAACAGCATACAGTGACCACAGGCTACCAAGAAAATAAAACCATGAGAGCGGTCCATATGACTTGTGTGCTATGTTTCAGATCTTCTGAACTCCAGATTTGGCCTCAGTGGCAGCAAGAACCCAAATCCAAAATTGAATATTTGAAAGTGTGTGTTAAATTCGAGAGCTGGATTTTCAGTGAACAGTGAAAGACACAAGTCATGATGTAGAATGTAGTACACAAGTCATGTTGACTACTTTTATGGTTCTTCTTTGTCGTTTCTGGAGCTGGTCCCCATCGGAAAAGTGCAGCGTGAACACTCAATTTCGTACAATTTCTTTAAGTCAGAGGGGTTTGAAATGACATGAGGGTGAGTAAATGAATTAGTTTCTCAAGTGGGATTGAAACTGTAGTTATTATGCATGTCAAGTCACTTCGGATAATAGTGTCATTTAGATTATCACCAAATCTATTGGTTCATTTGCCGTGTGACGGCTCTGAGAAGAATACGGCCATTTCCTGTGACACATAAGATACAAGACAGGGAGCTTGATTGAAAATCAAAGCTTTTTCTTTCTTCTGTATCACTGATTAACTGTAAGGAGTTTAGACAGTAAGGAAAGAGCCATTATAGAGAGATTGGAGATACTGTTTCAAGTCATGCACTTCGGCTATTAGAAACATTGCTACCGGTGTGAACAATCTGAGAGAAGATATTTCAAGCTCTATATAGTAACATATAGAGTAATAATAACATTTAAGCATTAAAGTCAGCTATGACTGATTATATGCATTCACACACATTATTGCACTTTCATGGTTATTTTCATGGTCTGTTTCATAAAGGACAGCTATTTCACACCTGAGCTTGGCTGAAAGCTTGGGGCGCGAGTCCCAGAGTTCTTGTTTTGGATGGTTATCGGTCTGAAATAAGAGAGGTATTAGCATATTATTGTAGATTCAATTATCTTTTTTTTTGTTGTATTTCTCCCATTACATTGGCAATTTAAGGACTTTTGTTCATTTATAAGCACTGATAAGCAGGTTAATAACTGACGCCCCTCCTTGGTTAAACTCCTTTGTCATGTGTCATGGCCCCAGAGACTGATCTCTTCTCTTTATATCCTGCTCTGTTCCCCCAGTTGAGAAGAGCCAAACTGGGTCACTCATTTAGGTAGGAAAAAACACCTCCTTCTCCTCCCTTTTGGCTGGCCATGTGCTAATGAGCTCATTTCAGAGGTCATTGACTCCTTAATTGAAATCAGAGTGCTTTGTGACCCCCAGAGTCACTCTATAATTAGAATATGTTCTCCGACCCCTTGATCCCGTGCAGAAATAACTCTCAGAATATGACCAAACAGGAACGACCCCTTCAATAGGGCACAGCTAAATGAAAGAGATTGATAGCCATTTTAGTATTATTGTGTTTGAATGTGGTTAAATAGTTGTCTTTTGTTGACTTTTTAGGGTTCAGTTGACATAATTGGCCAACATATCTCACACTTCCTTCTTCATGAACTTCTTTTTAGACCTCTTTAGTCGGTTTATCTCGGTTTGTTCTCGACCTACTTCTCTTCGATATCGAGTGCAGCGCAAGCCCTGAGGTCTTCATATCACTTAATTCGTAAGTGTCAGCCAGTATGCCGACTAGATTGCCTGATAGCACACATACGTCATCCAGGTGTCTGTTAAATGTGTGTGTTTTCATCTGAAAGATGTGATCTCTAAAATGTAACCTGTTCTTCCAGATGAAAAAAGGAAATTTCTTTTTAGATGTTAATGATGTAGAATGTAAATCTGCTCTTTTAAGAACATTTATCAGATGTAATGTGTTGCTTTCCAGATGAAGTGCTCTTTAATAGATGTCTTGGAGATATATACTAGTGCTTCCAAGTCAAATTAATAGTAGGTTGATAGGCTGTCAAGCAATTCAAAATTGTAATCTAATTAATTACATGATGTGCCGATTAATTAGTAATCACAAATTATAATCGCACACCAAATTCGGCTGAGAAATTATCCCCGAAAGATCATTTAAAGTCATTATTGTGGAAAATTAGAAAAGTTTCAAATAGACATTTAGAAATAATGAAACAAAATGGAATTTAGTACACATGAACTTTTAGGGTTCAACGGTCATGCTTTTTTTTTCAGAAGCTGCATCTGAATTGGTATTTAATATATTTACAGACTTTGTGTTGCAACTCAGATGTCGCATAAATGCATTTACACTGCAATTACTATTGCATAACTAATGTCATGAGAGTAATAGGTTTTAAAAGGGTATTAAAGCGACAGTTCACCCAAAAATGATTTATCATTTACAATCATCATTCACTCTCATGTCATTTCAAACCTTTATGAGTTTCCTTCTTGTGTAGGACATAAAAGAAGATAATTTCTGAGAAATGTCTTGAGTATTTTTTTTTTAAGAACAGTCTTCAGCATATCCTCTTTTATGTTCCACAAAAGAAAGTCATACAGTTTTGTAATGACGTGATGGTGAGTAAATGATGACAGAATTCTCATTTGTGTGCGAACTATCCCTTTAATTTTTTTTTTATTAATATAGAAATATGATATTATTTTTTTATTAAATGATTCTCTCTAAACTAAATTAGACTAAACTAAAACTGCCAGTATTTGGCAGTACATCTCTAAATGAGTGAGTCATTCATTAATTCGCTTCATTCAAACTGTTGATTCATTCAGGAATGAAGTAAATGGCTCTCTTTATGAATAGGCCATTGGATCATTGGTTCACCCGATTGATTCGTTAAAAACGCGGATTCATTCAGAAACGAAACACCGATGTGTTGCTCGGAGACGCACAAAGGTTCTGCTCTGGCTTTATTGGTAATATTTTCGTTGGCAAAATTGAGCAAAAACAGACAATATTTTGTCTAAAATACAACACAAAATTAACTTCTTATTTATTGAATTATTGTATAAAATCACATTTACACTCTAGCTATTCGGAACAAAAATATCACTCGAGTGATATCGCACTCATTGCTTGTGTCATATTGCGTAACTATATAATATGATATTTTATATGAGACAAAAATGCCCTGCATCATGTTTGTCACCAATCAATTTAAGATGTCCTACGTAGGTCTGGGGTGGGCGCGTTAAAAGCATTAA
This sequence comes from Scardinius erythrophthalmus, assembly GCF_964197995.2. Classification (NCBI taxonomy): domain Eukaryota; kingdom Metazoa; phylum Chordata; class Actinopteri; order Cypriniformes; family Leuciscidae; genus Scardinius; species Scardinius erythrophthalmus. Next base: position 29,412,792 of record NC_138234.1, read on the forward strand.
TCATTTTAACGCGTTGTTTTTTCCATAAATAAATCCTCAAATTAATGACAGCCCTAATTAATAGTGTTACATTTTTAGGAAAGCTTGGATTTTATGCGTCGCTTCTTTGTAAAAGAATTACGCAAATTGCTGTTGTCGTGACATTCAGCGGACAACTTGTTTTGGTTTGGCTTGATAATGCGACACCATTTTTTCTGTACAATATAGACTATAGAAGATAGAATAAAGAAAAGACCAATCACAATTCAGTATGTTAATGAGTGCAGGAAAGAAGACCAGTCAGTATTCAGTATGTAAATATTACAATTGCATCATCGCAACATTCTACAAAGTAAGTAAAATTTTCAATGTAAATGGAAAAAAAAAAAAAGTTTTTGGACCCCATTGACGTCCATTGTATAGACAAAAACATTTAAGTTGCGTTTAGAAGAAAGTAAGTCATATAGGTTTGGAGTGACATTGGGAGACTAAATGAATACTGAGTTTTAATTTTAGGACGAGCTGTTCCTTTAAGTATAATGTTTACCAAACTCGCAAGCACAGCTAAGATGGAAATGATCTACAATGTTTGAATATAGCCTGTGCGTTTAGTGGTTCGGATCAATTCCAGAAGACTGTAAAACGCATAAAAACACAATAAAAAGAGACCTTGTAAGGTGTTGTGCAATGCTAATGCTACTGAGAGCTTTTCTGAGCGCTAGGCTAATTAGCACATATATTACATTGGGAAAACAGGGGGGAAGGAAATTGCTTTGTCACATTTCCACATAGCACAGTGTGTTTGTTGCACATTCTCACACATTTCCAATTCTTGTTTAATTTCCAGTGTGGTTTAACCATGTAATAAAAAGACAAGAGGCAAGGCGCAAAAGAAAACGCAGTCCAATATGAGGACGACTCGCTCAACAAGGTGTTATTTTGTTGTTAGTTTTTTATATTGGTCCGACATCATGCAGTGTGTTGGTCATAACAGGAATTTTCAAGTGTTGTTCGGCTGTGTCACATATCTAGGTGTTAATTTGTATGGTCCTCTTTTGTAAGGAATATCAAACAAAATTCTAGTCACCTAAAATAGTTCAGCTTTACCGTAGTGTGGCTGAAGAAGCCAATTATTGTACCGAGTTACTTTCCTGCACTATATAACAAAGTTAGCCCACACAAATGACCCAAAAGCCATTTTTAGGGTTTCACAGCGGCAGTGCTACTGAAATAGTTTCTTCATCTGATGTTACTGAGCCTGCACTCAGATACTTGCTCTGCACCGTTGACTTTGTGGAGAATTTCACATCGAGTTTTGGCACAAATTGTGTCTTTCTGTTCAGATGCTGCCTACGAGCGCGCGCGGACATAAACACATGCATGCTCACACTTAAAGCAACTGCCAAGATGTAATTAGCTGGTAACATCTAACACGTCTCACCTACACACTCCTACTCATGCAAACAAACCAAGCAACCCACAGCTCAGCAGATTTACAGCATTATCTAAACATACAGAGATGGTGGTGTGAGAACAGATGCCCACTCATGCCTATCACACACACGCACGCACTCATACACTTGTGTTTAGCGTACGGTTACACACAGAGCTTTAAAACACCAGTATACCCTGCAGTGATCCGTGGCCATAGTGGATCTAGTGTGTGTATATATATATATATCATTTTACTAGCTCTATATTCTTACAGTATGTGTCTGTCAGAAACATCTGATACACAGCTGATACTTGGACGAATCATAATCCAGAGCTCTTGAGCAATGAAGGAGCTTTTGTGGAGCAATTGACCTTGGTTTCTTTTGATTTAACTAAACTTGAAGGATTGACATGGATAAATGATTTTTGAGGACACAGACTGTCTCTGTCTTCGCTGTACATATCTTTCCGCTTATTATTTTGCGGCACTTTTTCTTTTTGTTCTCTCCTTTTTTCTTAGTTTATGGTCCCTTTAACTGCGTCATTGATATTTGGTCCTCTTAATGCAGGCATATTTGGCAATATACCATTGTGTGTGTGTGTGTGTGTGTGTGTGTGTGTGTGTGTTTTCAGAGATTATTTTGGAATCATCCAGCATGGTATTTTAGACATGGTGTACTTTTCAAAGAATACCACGGTAATACCATGGAATTGTCGTTATGCATATCCAAAAGTACTTTAACCATGGTAAATGTTTAAGAATACCATGATGCATGTC